>NC_062222.1:46659291-46858231 GCF_902686445.1 Sciurus carolinensis
ATGAGGATTTTAAGAACCTAGATTCATTTAAGCCTGGAAAAAAAAAAAAAAAAAAAGGCCATTTTTCTTCTCTCATATACTCATCTGAATAGCTGAAAGTGAAAAATAAATAGCTTTGCAAAATGTCATCTAAATTTTGATATGCTTTATATTTAGTAAGTCAACAATTAAATGACCATTCAGTAAAACACATCACATTAAATCATTGGAATTCTCTGGGGATGCCTCTTACTCATCTCTAGTTTAATTTATCACAAATTCCAGTGCTGTTTTATTCCATGATAATAGCAATCCTACCCAATAAGTATTTCAGCATGCCCTAATAGAAAAAAGTCAAGACAGGAAACTACAAGACTTAGCATCTTAATCAACCTGTCACTATATCAACATAACCCTGTGACCTAGGACAGGTTGTTTCATCTCTATCAGTTTAATTTCTTCACTTATACAATGACAGGGCATCCTAATTAGAATAAGTTAGACTCCATATATATACAAAATGTCAAAATACACTCTGTGGTCATGTATATAGAAAAAGAACAAATAAAATAACAAAATGACAGGGATTGAACTACATTACTTGTAAAGATCTTGCCAAGCATTACATTCTGTGCTTTTGGTCAAAGTCATTAGTAATGGGGCCACCTTGGGGAAGGAAATATTCCTGTGAAAGTTTTCTAGACAGTACTCTGGCCTGATCATTAACTACTGCATATCCCTGGGCAAATAGGTCTTCAACTTGTGTTCAGTTCATTGTCTTTAACCACTAAGTGAATATCCCAAAAATATACCACAAATTAGTTAAGTAAGGCTAATACATTAATCACGCAAACTACTCACAAATATATATATATTTTTTTATTTTATTTTATTTTATTTTTTTGCAGTGCTGGGGATTGAACCCAGGGCCTTGTGCTTGCAAGGCAAGCACTTTACCAACTGAGCTATCTCCCCAGTCCTCACAAATATATTTTAATTATTATTATTCTTTGGTTAAAGTGGTGCTGTTTTTCTAACAGATTACTTTAAGAGGTTCACTGTTTACTCCAACCAATCAAATCACAACTTATCTGATTTTATTATTAAATACCATTTCAAAAAAAATCTACTTCATTTAGCTAATAAAAGTTCCGTTTTGCATTTAACTTATATCTGAAAGGGCTCCTTATCCATAAACTTCTCTTCTTACTATACAGGTAGATATTAAAGCAACCTAGAGATTAAATAACTTCATGAAGTCTATACTATCTGCAACAGACAGTATTTCTCAAATGTCATTACTTCGTAAATTCCATTAATTAAAATGAAAATTTCTAATTCTGAACCTCTCTGACTTCACATTTGTGATTATCATTTCTTTTATGCAGTTGTTGGCATAAAGAATCCTCAGAAATGGCAGCCATGACCCCTCCCAGTCTAGCCCTCTTAGACTTTCTAGAATCAAGACCTGAGCTCTCTGTACACACTTAAATGTCTCAACTTCCCAAAAGGAACATTTTATGAATATGAGTGTAACGAATATTTTTGTAACGCAGTGTGTCTGGGAATTCCAAATCATTTGTGAGGTTTTAGAGAGTTAGGCTGCTCAAAGTGGAAATAAGAAATCAGTGGGTGCTGAGTATTAACACAATTAAACTAAAGTGTATATAAATTAAACCTTCTCTGATTTCTGAAAATCAAACAATTTACTTTCAAAATAAAACTGACTTGTTTGGATGTTTCTCCTGGCATAATTAGAACTTTGAGTAGCAAGGAGAGGAGCATACCTTGAACCTGAGTCGTCATTTCTGCCATGAATATCACAGATGCACTGAGAAGGACACGAACAGCTCACTCCTTCCAAAAAGCTGAGTGCAATGCACAGATTTGCCAAGAGAAGCATGGCTTCTTCCATAGGTAATTTGAACAGAAGGTAAAAACCAAATCCTAAGCATTCAGAAACTGGTGTTCCAGTAATGCGAGCAGTCATCTAGTAACAGCAGATTACACAGGATTAGCTGAGATCTATAGTTACTTAACCTTCAAGTGTATCTTGCAGGGGATCAATCGACCCAGGCTTTGAATATGGTTCCAGCAAAGCTACACATTCTATAGAGAATGAAAATCAAACTTCCCAGGACAATTTCAATAGTTGCCCACATCTAAATTTGCAAGGAAACACACAGTAAGTACCTTTCCTATCGATTCAATTGTCAAAACAATTTAACACCATTAATGTTGAAAAGAATTCAGTGTTGGGTTGAGGGTATAGCTCAGTGGTACAGTGCTTGCCTAACACGTGCAATGCCCTGAGTTCCATCCCAGCACTATTAATAATAGTAAAATAATAATTCAATGTCTTAGCAAAAGCTAGAAAATTCTGTAGCTTATTTACATGTGCATTATAATATGTTTTTGCATTTGCTTTTTACCATCATGTATAACATTGTTTTGCAAAATTTAGTTTTCAAGACAGAAGCATGTGGCATAAAATTGATTTAGAATAGATTTATCAATGTTGCCACATACTTGTTACCTCTAAAAACAAAGTTTAAAATACAAAGTATACCAAATCTTGGCCACAGATTTTTTGGAGGGTAAAGCTCTTCAATCCACCGTGATGTGTCAGGACAGTGATTCCAGGGAAAGCGTGTCCTAAGATTCTTCCATATCATCTCAGTGAGCATAAGGTTTATCCCAGCATGTTTATTTTTAATGGAAGCAATGATCTCTGTTCAAAAATGTATTTTAATTCCAAGCTAGTTTCTGAAGTTTGGGGCATCAAAACCATATTTGAATATCACTTCTCACGTCTTTTAGCAATATTAAACTCTAGCAGAAACTAAAAATTTCATTTAATTTAAAAACTTCCTCCACACACACACAAAATGAATCTATGGGGGCAATCAAGGATTTAATCTTCATATCACATGATTCTGCCCATCATCTTTAAAGCAAAAACTTGGAAAAAAATCAGTTTCACAAAAAAAAATTATAGGAAACATTACTGAAAACTTAATTTTCCTATGTATATATATGAATATACCACAGTAACCTCACCATCAAGTACATCCACAAGAAATTTTTTAAAAATCATGGGAAAATGGCAAATACAGAGAAGGGAAGAGGGAGTGGGAGGAGAAAAGGGGAAGAAAAGAACTGAGGACTGAATTAGAACAAGATATATTCCATGCTTCTATAATTATGTCAAAATGGCTTCAACTCTCATGTGTAACTAAAAAGAACCAATTAAAAAAAAAAAGTATTCATATAGAAACAGTAGGGTCTGAAAAACTTTGCCAAATTAAAATAAAACACTGATTTTCAGATTCTGCATAATTCATTTGTTCATCAAAAATGACTGAGCACTTCTTTATACTAAACTAAACTAAATTCTAGGTGGCACGAAGAGTAAGCATGGTCACTATACATGAAGAACTCACATGATTGAGAGGCACAGTAACAAAGAAGCACAAGAGATCACCAAACCCAGCCTTGGCAGGTCAAGCAAGACTTCCTATGGTGGGTGGCACCTGAGCTGCCCTTAAAGGATGCACATTGAGGTATTATGAGAAAATCAGAAAAGAGGCATCACAAGCAGAGGTAACAGCAGGAACAAAATGGGGGGACAAGAAACAGTACGGTGTCCTCGGAAAACTGCAAGCACTTTCTGTGACTCAGGCCCATGATTCTGAGTTCAGAAGTTAAAAATGAGGGAGAAAGACAAAGCTGGAGAGATAAGGTGGGACCAGATTATAGAAGAAAGGCCTAAGATTCCCTTACACTCAACTTATACTCAGCCCGTAGGCAACAAAAGCAAAAGGTGAGGCTTGGTGTGGCACATCAGATCATCATTTTAGGTAGAATTGTATGGCCACTGAGTAGAGGAAAGGTGTTGACAGCAAATGAGAAGGGAGAAGGAGGCTTCAGGTGGACGACTGTGGTCATGTCCAGGTGAGCAACTAGGAGGCTGCGGCTTTGACTGCCTGGCCAGTAGTGGGATAAAGCAGCATCAGGAAACCTCAGGGAAGGGGAAATGATTAGATATGGGGATGAAGAAGAGGAAGGGGTTTAGTGAAACCCATGGTGTCCCAGTGCTGGAGACACAGTAATAAGGAGTGGCTCAAGTTGAGTTTCTGAGCATAAAGGAAGAAGAAATGGTGGTAGGTAGAGCACTAATCACCAAGTGACCAGGTGACTTGAGTCATTAATTTCAAGGATGTTATGACCTACATGGAAGCAAAACATGCCCAACTGAGAATAGAAAATCTGTTTAAATATAAAATATCAAATTAGTAAACTAAGAGCCTAGAGGAGCTGTGGAATCAAACCCAGATCTTCATCTTATATAAGAAAATTAATTGATTGATGTAGTAGTAAAGTATTAACACATTGTTGAAGTCCTTTATGCTTAAGGCACCATTGCCCTTTGCTTATTGCTGAAAATGGATCCAAGGTTTTTCAAATTGGAACTTGGAATCAATTTTCTAAACAATATAACAAATGCCGTCTCAGCCACTTAATGACTCTGTAACTGTGGACACAGAACCTCACTATTCTTTCTCTGTAAATGGCTCAGCTATAGGAAGCAAGATAAGGAAAGACCTACTGGCACAAAGCATTCTGATCTCTCTAGGAACATTGGACATTTTAATTTGACTGTTGGAGAAAGAAAGCTACAAAGTCCCTTTGGGGACATGTTGAAGAGGGTCTGGAAAATTTAGCTGAGGGATTTAGACTTACATGGCAGGCAATTGAAAATGTTTAAGCTGAAGATTTGAGGGATGGAAATTTTTCTTTTGAAAAGATTAGTAATGAAGTTACTCTACTGATTACAATAGGGAAGGGTAAGAAGTAGGGAGATAAACTAGGAGGTTGTTATGGTCTTTACTATGCTGGGGACTGAACGCAGGGCTTCACTTGCTAGGCTTCACTCTACCATTGAACTACATCCCCAGCCCTTTTCTAAAATTTTATTTTGAGCCAGAATCTCACTAAATTGTCCTGCCTCAGCCTCTCAAGTAGCTGAGATTATAGTGTGTGCTACCACACCTGGCTAATCTAGAAGATTATCAAAGAAGTTTACCATTCCATGTACATATAGAATTGTATATATAAAACTAATATTCAAATTTTCCTTAGTATGCAACCAAGGGTCTTAGACAATTTACCAAATGAAAAAATATCAAGACAAGAAAATACAATAGGCAAAGCTACGCAGCCTCGCTAGCACTTAAAGAAAGGTGAAATAAGATTAATTTAAGTTATAGTAGATAACCCATAGTTTAAAAATAAAACATTAGAGCACCATCAGCAGTTGGTGAAAAATGTAGTTACACACTGCCAAGGCAGTGTAAATTAATTCTCTTTCCAGACAGCAAGCTAGCCACAGTAATATTATTTATGTTTGCATCCAATAATTCTAGTTTAGAGAAACACTCAAATAAAATAATCTCTCTCAAAGAAAAAAAAGACATTTGTAATAAAATGTTCCCAATAATGCATCCATGAAAGTAAAAACTGGAAGCAATTTAGAAACCCATTATTTAAACAATGGCATATGGTGTTATTATTAATATTCATTTAAAATGACAAATTTATGAGTCTACAAATTCATTCAGGAGTCAACGATATTTATTGAGTGCCTACTATGTACCAAACAGAATGGGTCTACATGCTAAGGATACATCGAAGAACAAATATACAAAAATTCCCACTCAGATTGAATTTAATTCTAGCAGCAAACATGGAAATACATATGCAAGAAAATGATAATAAAAATTGCAAAATACATAACAAAATGAACAAATATCACATTGCTAGGTAAAGTATATATGTGCATTGACCAACATGATTTGAATACAAGAGCTTAATGTTTATTTGATTAGTTTTGTTAAACAATGTTGTCAATAATTGATTCTGTTTTTAAGTTTTGAAATGATAAAAAGTTTCTGTTCTAGATTTGAAAATCCAACCATTCATTTCAGTAATAATTTATTAAAGATTGTAAATTATTATTAACTTATAATATGAAAATAGTGGCTAATGGAGAACTCAGGCAAGATGCAAGTCATCAGTCTGGTGTAATGAATGCCATGATGAGAAGAAAGAAAAGCGACAGGACCTTAATCTCATGTGTCTAGATTCATCAAAGGAGCTGAGCAATGAGTTCATACACAAAGAAATAGAGACATATGCACAACAGCCACCAAGGCACAAACAGAAGGATGAGCCCGTCTAACAGGACAATTATCTATGCCTGCACTTGATCTAAATGGGCTCATATTTAAAATAAAATTAAAGTATTTTTAAAAACCCACAAATACAATGTTTTGCTGGTGTGTGATTTTCTCTTATTTCAGATTCTTCCAGAAGCCAGTTGTCTTTGAGATACATCCATTGGTAAAACACTTGTCACAGGCATTGCTTGGTGAGTCTGACATTTGAACATGGCAAACATTGCCCTCCGAAACCTACAATAAGAAGGGAAAAATCTGGCTTTATCCTATAAGGACATGGAACTATTGAAGTATTTTCAAATATGACTAAGGTGCCACTACTGTCACAATTGACAATAAATTCCAAATAAATTGCTGCCTCCAACTTTAGCAACTTTACTGTTGAGAACCTTTAAAAATGCGCAGGGTATATGGTACAATTAAAGATCATTTTTGCACCACTGATTATAAACATTGAAAACATTTAATAAAACCAATAATTATGTATGTTTAAAATGACACTTTCAAATGTCAAGTGCAAAGAGTTATTTATTTGAACTAAAGGTGTGTTTCATATTCTTGAGCAAAGGCCAGCTGACTTGAGGCAGGAGGTATTGAGTCAGGGGCTTGAGTTCCAAAAGAACTACCAGCAGCCTCTGAATTTAAATGCGCTCTTTATTCTTTTGATGTGTTCTGTTTGGTCTTAACTTTTGTATGTTCTTTCACATTCCTGCTGCTCTCCCTAGCATATGCATTAATACATGTGTTTAACAGAAGCAGCATTGTCATTCCAGGATCCAATTACCTGACCTCTACTGAGGTTTTCTGGCCAAATATTTAAGCATTGTAGATTGGTCCATCTTCCAGCAGTAATGGGAAATGAAATAATCAAAACTTCACTGAGGAGTCAGGAAAGGAACTCTTTGCTGAAAGTTCCAAAAAAGGGAGGAAGGAAGAGAATTCACTATTACCCTGAATGACTACCCACTCCTGAAGTCCTTTATGTTAGCACTGGATATTTCTCTTGCATTTGAAAATATTTTCTGTCTGGTAAATATCAAACTATGCGACCTACTTTTTAAAAGGCCAACACTGCCTGGTCTATTTTCTGTAGAACCATCTTTCCTTTGGAAGCCACTATTGCATATATTTGGGTAGGTTAACCACAGCAAACCAAGCTGACCAATGACCAACAAGGGACTTTTCTGCCAGAAAGCTCTCTGGGATGAAGCTTGACTTTGGGGATACCTAGCTGTAGAACTTGAGTCTTGCATTGGCAAGATCATCTCTGCCACCAAGTGAGAAGATTCTGTCACAAAATTGGAACTCTAGGCATTTAAGTTCACAGATGCTGCTCTGGTTGCATAAGTCAAATAAGCTTACACTAGGTTTTGTCAACTCTTGAAAAGTCTTACACTAGGGCTGGAGTTGTGGCTCAGTGGTAGAGCATTTGCCTAACATGTATGAGGCACTGGGTTCAATTCTCAGCATCACATTTAAGAAATAAGTAAATAAAGATATTGTGTCCATCTATAGCTAAAAATATATTTTTTAAAAGTCTTAGACTATTATGCACTGCCTTCCCCTGCCCCCCGCCCACCCCCCCCACTCCCCCACTCCCCACCACCACCCCACCACCCCACTTCCCACCACCACCCCACCCCGTACTAGAGATTGAATCTAGGGAAACAGTATCACTGAGTTACAACTTCTGCCTCTTTTTTTTTTTTTTTTTTTTCCCGGTGCTGGGGATTGAACCCAGGGCCTTGTGCTTAAGAGGCAAGCACTCTACCAACTGAGCTACATCCCCAGCCCTTTCTGCCTCTTTTTAAAATTTTATTTTGAGACAGGATCTCTCTAGGTTTCATAGGCTGGCCTTGAACTTGAATCTTCTAGCCTGAGCTTCCTGAGTATCTGGAATTACAGATGTGGCCACCATGCCTGGCTTCCCCACTACCTTTTTAACATTCTTTTTGTGTTAATTTTCTTTTGTTCAGAAGCAATTTAGACATAACTTACCTTTTATTAGCAACCACATAAATACAAGGGTTGTAGAATGTAGAAGATTTTGCAAACAGTGGAGCTATGATGGCCATTGGAGGAGGAATCTTCTTTGGGTCACCAAAAGAAGCCCATAAGCACACAATGGAGTAAGGGGACCATGCCACCAGAAACATCAATATCATTATCACAGACATCTGAAAAAGAAATAGATATTTGCTAAATCCAACACCTAAAATATTTAAATAGTTACTACATCTACAATAGCATAAAAATCTACCTGGATTGGAATTTTAAAAGTTTGTGTTGTTGATGACATAAAGGAAATAGCTGAGTATTTGTCTTCACTGTTCTTAACAAAGGTCTGAAGTCATCTATGATTACTAGAGCCTGGCAAATGGGTATGTTCATCAATATATGACACTGTTTTTAAGAATGGTACATACATGTAAAGAATACCTCTTTCTTCTGGTGTAATGGGAGAGTACAAAAGATGAAAGATGAAAACCCACTCCCCACTTCAGGTGATTGTGCTAACTCCTGACATTACTTTTTTTTCTTTTCTATCTCGGTCTTTTTTTTTTTTTTTTTTTTTCCTTTTTTCTCTCTCTCCTTACTTCCTTCCCTCACTGCTATTAGTTTGGATCTGGAATGTCCCTAAAGACTTATGTGTTGAAGGCTTGGTTACCAGCTGGTAGCACTACTGTGAGGTGGTAGAAACTTCAGGAGATAGGGCCTAGTGTGTCACTGGGGTGTGCCCTTGAAGGGTACACTTTGTCCCTGGACCCTTCCTTCTCTCTGATTTGCTTTCTGGCCACTGAGAGGTGAACAGTTCTACTCACCACATGTTCCCTTCCATGATGTTCTGCGTCACCACAAACCCACAGCAATGGGGCCAAGTGACTATGGACTGAAACCCTGGAAATTGTAAGCCAAAGCAAATCTTTCCTTCCTTTATGTTGATTTTTTTAGACATTTTGTCATAGCACCAGAAAACTAATGAACATACTTCCTCACTGTGCTTATCAAAAAAAAAAAAAAAAAAAAAAAGGAAGAAAAGGAAGAAAGAAAAAGAAAAAAGAAACTTTCTAAACTAAATCTGGAAATAAAGTCCTATCTTAACCTCAGTGAATTTTACCACAGACCATTTGAGTTGAATATATTTTATATACAGTGCAGATAATTTTGTAAAAAAGTTCCTTTGCATTTTGTTTCAATGAAAAAAAATATAATTTTTATGTTGCTCCCTCCTGATTGCTTGCTATAATGAAGAAATAGGTCTTAAAAGACATAAACCTGTAAGGACACAGAATCAGAGATTAGATAATTGTTTGTTTGTCTGTTTGTCTATTTGTTTTTGATGGAAACAATTACTGTTTGATAAATGGCAAATTACTTACCAGACATGAGAATGATTAAAAAATAAGCAAGAAAATGTTTTTCTAAAATAAAAGCAATGAAAGAAGCCCAAATACAGACTAATCCATTCTATGGAACTATATAAAGTCTAGTATTCTAAGGTACCAGATAACTCTGAACATGGGGGTGCACATGGAACTCAAAAACGGGAGAACTGGTTGAAATTTGCAAAAAGAAGCAGTCAGACTCCCAAATCTCCTCTGCAGGTCCACTCAGTAACTGTCTCTTCACCCTGCCAGAATTCCAGGGGCTCAGCATAAAAATGACTGAAGCAGGAAAGCTCAGGACTCAGGGATCCCAGGCTCAGCTGAGCACAGCAGTACTACACTAAGAAGAGGTTATTTGCATGCTGCCCTCTTCCAGCACTGGGCTTGAGAATACTGATAGACATGGACCTCCTACTCAGGGACACAAAAGAATCATCTCCTTGGAAACTGACCAGCCCAGGATGAAAAACCTGAAGGTACAGTCAGAAATCCTCTCTAATGAGCTCCTCTGAGCTTACCGTCAGATTTTTAGTGCACCACTCTTACATATGAGGGGATAGTACTGACCACCAGACAATGAGAAACTCTCACACAGGCAGAGATAAAAACAGTACAGGAATGCAATACACCACCAGAATATGTAGTGACTAGAAGAAAAATGTAAATATATACTGAATATACCACAGAATAAGACATATACAAGTGGAGGTTATTAAAATAGAGGATAGTATATAAAATAATTATTTTATCTAGAAAAAAGTTTTATGCTATCTATAAAAGTGAGGGTAGAAACTTAAAAAATGTCATAGAAAGGCTGAATGATATTACCAGGATAGGATTAGGGAGAGGTGGGAGAAGTGAGTTCTGTAAGTGTAGGGTCAGATATTTATTTAAAATGTTACATTTTGTTCAACATGGGTTTTTTTGTGTGTGGGGGGGGGCTTCATCTTTTCCAGTTCTAGAATTTTGTTTTTTCAATTTTTTTTTCATTTTGTTTTATTCTTTCCACATTATATTGGTGTGTTATAGTTGGCATAATGGTGGTATTTGTTGATACATATTCATATATGCATACAATATAACAATGTAATTGGGTCAATATTACTCCCACAACTCCCCCCTCCCTCTGTATCCCCCACTCCCAGGATCTTTTTCCTCTACTGTCTCCCTTTGATTTTCATGAGATTCTCCTCCAAGACTTTCTTTTCCTTTTTCCTCTCTAGCTTCCAAACATACAACCATTTTTGCCTTATTTCATTTAACATAATGGTCTTGGTCTCTAGTTCCATTAAAAACATAATTTTGTTTTTCTTTATGGCTGAATAAAACTCCATCGTGTATATATATACCACATTTTCTTTGTTCATTCATTTGTTGATGGACACCTAGGCTGATTCCATAGTTTGACTATTATGAATTATTTGATATAATTTTTATACTAACTTTGATTTTTCAATTATTGTATTATATTATTTTATTTATTTATTTATTTATTTATTTATTTATTTATTTATTTATTTATTTGATGGGTATTAAACCCAGGGAACTCTACCATTGAGCTACCTCCCTAGCCCTTTTTATTTTTTCTTTTGAGACAGGGTCTCACTAAGTTGCTGAGGCTGGTCTCAAACTTGTAATTTTCTTTCCTCAGCTTCTTGACTTGCTGTGATTATAGGCATGAGTCACCACACTCAGCACAAACTTTTATTATTATTGAGTTTTTGGTACACCTTTAAATTTTTCACTCAAACTTGGGCTTCATTATCCTCACCCTCATCAAAATATCTGGATATGGTTGAGGAAATCTAGAAACTAGAAATAGAAAAATACAAACAATAGCTATAAACCAAACAAAAACAGAGACAACCTAGCAGAAAAAATTTAAGAAAATCAGAAGATAATTCCAGAAAATTAAATATCTGAATAAACAGATTTCCAAGAAAGAGAATAGAGAAAAGAGGGAGGCAGGAATCAACTGGAAAAATAATAGAAGAAATCTCCCAGTAGAGGCAGACTCAGGTCTACACATAAAAGTACTCATTAGGTACTTAGTACTGCATGAGTAAAGATCACACCAAGGCACATCAGTATGAAATTTAGAAAATAAGATTCAAAGAGAAGATCCTATTTGCGTCCAGAGAGAACTCACAGATCACTACAAAGAATCAGTCACCAGTAAGCCAAGGGCCTTTGCAATGGCAACACAGAAAGCTAGGAGACTCCATAGAGCAATACCTTCGAAATTCTTTCAATGTTATTTTTGCACATACAATTCTAGACCAAGCAAACATAGTAAAATACAATAATAGAATTAAGACATTTTCAGTTGTGCAAAGTCTTTTAAAAAATTCACCTTGCTCTAAACCTCAGGAATCTACTGGAGAATGTGCTCCACCAAAATGAACATCACCACAAAGGCAAGCAATCCAGAAAATGGGTCAATGGCCCTGGAAAGGAGCAAAAGGCCATCACAGCTGGTGAAAAAGGGAGAGCTGAGGATGAAGGCTTTCTGAGCAGCAGTCTTGGAGAGCAACCACCCCAGAGAACATCGAGGGGCTCAGGGGAACCAAGAAGGATGCCTCTGGGAAAGGGAAGTGAATGTAGTCGTAATGTATTTGGACTGCTGAGAGGAGGGAGAAAGGCTTTTAACCTCACCAAGCATTGCTAACATACAGACAGATAAGGAAAGAGAAAGGTGTAGAGGAGGTGTGGGGCAGGTTGGTGGCATAAGAGAAATAAATCCTCTTCATCCATATAGGAAGTCCAGTAATGATAACAAACAGAAATATCCAAATAACCAATAAGCATATCATTTGGGAATATGGAAGAAAACACCACAAAAAAGATTGGGAAATGAAAATGGGGGTGGGTAAGGAGGCTGGAGCAGGTCATGGGACTCAATTTCAACTATGTATTTGTAAAAGTTTGATTACAAAACAACTTTTAAAGGATTTTAACTTCTTACCTTTGTTACGTCTATCTGGTCTGACCAGTCTCTGTTTAGGTACGCAGTGCAGTTACTAGCAGCATGGTGTTTAATGGATCGGGTGACATGGTAGTAGCAGTAAAACATCACTGTCAAGGGCACAATAAAATTTACTGCAATCACTGCCATTGTGTAAGACACAAAAGATCTGGAAATAGGAAAAGACAATGACAACTCATTTAATGTCCCAAATGAGAGAAGGGGAAAAGAGATAACTTAGAAATAATAGTGAGATTCATCTTATTGTTAAAAAGTTTAGGAAGTATATTTGGCTTTCAGTTCACTTAGACGAGGGGTTGGCAAGTTATGGTCTGTGGGTCATGCCAGCTGCTCAACTATGTTTGTACATAAAGTTTTACTGGATCACAGCCATGTAATTCATTTACATACTGTCTATGACTGCTTTCACAGTGTGATGACAGTTGAATGGTTATAACAGAAACCATCTGGCCTATGAAACTGAAATAATTGTTTTTTGACTCTTTTCAGAAAAAGTTTTAGAATGAGATTTAGAAATTTTCTATTTGTTTTTCAGAGTCATCTCTCATTTCCCTTAATGAGTTAAATTATCCTTGTTACCCTGGAAAATATGGAGGAACATCAGTGACTCTTAGGCAAACCCTTGTAGTGACTGTGCTTTTGCTGTAAAGCTCTCAGAATGTGCCTGAACATCAGATCAACTTGGAAAGACAGAAGAGGCAGTCGGGACTTTCGCCAGAGTTACCTGCTCCAGAGCTTCATTAACACTTTGCTCACAACCTGAACATTCGCTTACAAAGTTCACAATCTGAACATTGGCAGGGTGATTGGTGTCCCTGTGGCTGCCTTAGGAAAGGACAGAAGAAGGGAGAAAGGACAGATTGAGGGGGCAAAGGGAACTAGGTAAACTCTACTTGCAAAGGAACATAATTCACCCTTCTGTTTTGACTCCTGATTGGATCACATCATCATTACCAAAGAAGCACTTTGCCACACTCTGTGTGAGAAAAGTGATTTGACCTTAAATCTGGAATTTATTTATTTTTTTTTGCAGTGGTAGGGCTCAAACCCAACACCTCCTTCATGCTAGCCAAACACTTTCCCACTGAGCCACATTCGTAGCCCAGGATGAGCTTAAATTTGAAGGGTCAGAAAATGTGTACAGTCAAAGCATTTGGTTACAAAGTGTAGACACGTCTCTTACGTATCATTTTTCCTCCAATTTACGGTACAGGTAGCTCCAGTAGGATCTGGGGCATAACTAGCCCACCCTGTGATGGGCATCATAGCCCAGAACAGGCCATTGATCCAGGCCCCCAGAATCATGCTGACGTAAGTATTGGTGGTCATTCTTCTTCCTATCAACAAACACAAGAAATGTTAGTATAATGTACAATAATGGGACTCACTTTGTTTTCACTGAAGATTCAAAATTTATCAAGATTTTTTACAGAGCACTTTAGTTCACTCAAAGCCTGTTCACATGAATTCACATTCTGAAAAACATCACAGATCAGCCAAAACCTGAACAATAAAAAGGATCAGTCAGATGATAAGCAAGAAGAGCTTTTCAGGCCAAAGAAAACAGCAAATACAAAGACCTCAGAGAGGGCAAGGGCCTAGCCAGTACCCCAGAGTGAGAGTGGCCCTGGCCACAGCTGGAAAGGTCACTGGGCCAGACCCTGCAGGGCCTCACAGGCTGTCTTAGAAATTCGGCTTTTACTTTAAATTTAATAAGAAGACATTGAAACTTGAATAAGGATTGCCAGAGAGATAAGAATGATCCTGATTACAAACCACTATGTTTATATTTTAAAGGGAGCTTATGTTGAGTGGACATTAGGTAATAAATGACTTCGTTGAGATAGCTGAGAAAAGGCGGGGCCATACCTACGTCAGGGCGGCAGATGGTCAGGTATCTGTCCACGGCCACCACTGTGAGCAATCCAATGCTTGCCATTCCAAAAAAGATATTCAATCCAGCATAAATCTGAAAATCAAAATTTGGGAAAGAATCCACCATTCTAACACCCTCCCAAGAAACATTTAAATTTTTGTCGTGTTCTTAGAAAATATTTTAAATGTTAAAGCTTTTTCATTTACTCTTTTAAAGTACATCTTCTGTTGCCAAATTGTAACTGCTTTAAAGTGTTTGAGATTTCAATTAGTTCTTTTTCAATTAAGACTTAAAGTGAAATATTTATACAACATATTCTATAAACAAAGTGAAAAGCAAGCCATTAATTAGGGTAAAATGCATATAAATGCTTAGCAATCAAAACAGGTAGTTCAAAAGGGATGAAAGGTAAACTCAATGGAAAAATGGCCAAATCATGAAGTGGGCTACTCTTACAAGTTCATTTACATTTGAATGTTGATGATATAAGACATAGAACTACAGTTAAATATGCAAAGAAATACAAATTATGAGTTCACATTCACAAAAATGATGGAAATTTAAAAGTCTAACAATCCCAAGTATTGAGGAGAATGTGGAGTAAGAGAACTTCTCATGATTGGAATGACCATTTTTCAGAGCAATCTGGCCACATCTGATAAAATTGAAGATTTTCAACCCAACTCTTCTTCCCCTGGGCAGGGTGTCGAGAGGCCCTCTCACATGTGGCAGATGGAAACATGTATAAGAATGTTTTTTGAAGTTCTGTTTGTGAAAGAAAAACATTGGGAACAAATGCTTATAGCAGAAAAATGAGAAAGCACATTGGGCTATGTTCACATGATGGAATACTATAGAGCAGGTAAAATAAGTGACCTACAGACACATCCATCAACATGGATAAATCTCAAAAACAAAAGCAATTAAAGAAAATTGCATAATGCCAGCAATATATCATTTATATAAAATTTAAACCATTTGGACAGTTTCTGGTTTATGTATACAAAAATATACAGTAATAAAAATGTTCATAGGAGGGAGAGGAATAAGATTGGGGATGGTATGCAGCAGCCTTCAACAGTATCTCTGAAGTTATATATTATCAAAAAGAATAACAACTGGAACCACAGATTGAAAAATATTAAGATTTGACAAAATTGGTTGGTACACTTGTAGTCATCAAGTATTCTCTATTATTCTCATTGTATTCTGTGTAATTTTTTGACTTGCAGTAGTAAAACTGCTTAAAAAAATGGAACATGTCATATTTTCCTACTATCCTAATGCAAATTAATGTTAGTTCATTTCCTTGTCAGTAAAAATAACAGTACATATATTCAATAACAATTCTCGTAGAGGACTTTCTATAGGAGAAATATCAACAACATGATACTGTAACTACTTCTTGGATTGTCACCAAATATTTTGTTTCAAATGAAAGTAGGATATTTCCTTTTGAATTTGCAATGTGTAAATTTTATTTGACTATGCAGAATATCACTCCTTATCCAGTTGAATGCTAATTGTTTTGTTAGCTTATTTTTCCTTTTGAGTTGGAAGAATTTTTAATACATAATGGTGATGAGTGATTTCATTTCTCAAAGAATATATGCTCAGTCATTTCTGAGACTGTTTTCCATAAAAGCACCATACCTATTATCCTGCAATTGCTTATTTGATTTAAATTCTTGGGATTTTCAAAAGACATTTAAATTTACATCTCTTTGATCTACTTTATTTTGCTTTTATTCCAAAGATCTCCAAATACCTGACAGCCTGCATATCCAAATTTCCAACTTCCATACAGATCTGAAGCAGCAGACATGGGGTAGCCAATGCTACTGACCCCTATATCAGTAAAAGCCAGGTTAATAATGATTGCATTTGTAGGTGTCCGAAGTTCCTTGTACTTAATGAAGATGCCCAGAACTATTATGTTGCTGAGAATACTTATCACACCTGAGAACACAAAAATGTCAGGCACTTTTTAATTTTAATGTTTAAAATAAAATCAATATTAAATATGTAAGCCTTTCCAAAAATAGAGTAAATCCATTTTAGTCATTGATTTGAGGAGTTCTTGCTATTCTTAAAACTGTCACATCTTCATAGCCCTCCTGAGAAATAGAAGAAAGTGAAAACACAGAATCTGCTGATTGCATAAGCCAGCACTAAAGGTTGGATTTGTTGTTGTTGTTGTCGTTTTGTTTTTTTCTTTTTGTATCAGGGATTGAACCCAAGGGCACTCAACCACTGAGCCACATTCCCAGCCTTTTTTTTTTTTTTTTTTTTTTGTATTTTATTTACAGACAGGTCCCAATGAGTTGCTTAGCGCCTCACTAAATTGCAGAGGCTGGCTTTGGACTCGAGATACTGTGCCTCAGCTTCCTGAGTGGCTGAGATTACAGGCATGCACCACTGGGCCTGGCGGAAGTTTGGGTTAATGTCACCACTATTGATCACTGTCCTTGAAACTCCCCCTTGGCTTTCCCGATGCCACCCTCCTGCTTTTTAGGATGCAGATAGACTCACCCTCCCACCCTTGCTTTTAGCATCTTAACTTCCACCCCTTTCCTGAAGCCTGGAGTTCTTCTTTCAGAAGCCTCAACTATCATTCTATCCTAACAGCACTTTTGTCACTATTTTCAGCCCTGACACATGCTCCTGTTTCACATTTTCTCTTTTTATTTAACTCACAGACATTAAACACTTACTAAGCAACTTCCATGTGTAAGTCAGGAGACTTTTCCAAATTTCTTGAAACTCAACATGTCCAAATCTGAATTCTTCATCTAACACACACAAGCACACACATATATACACCTATAGAACAATGCACACTGCAAGAGTTGACTATTTGGACAGCAAGTAGAGTCAACTTTCTGATCCATTGGGATCACAGGTGATATCACTTTAGCCAGATTTCCACAATCGATGATCTGAGTCTCAGCCTTGCAGTCTAGAACACAATGTTTTCAATGACCAGAATCAACTGAACTGAGGTAAATTGATGATCAAACTTATTGATCAGAGAGCTGATGCATTCTACAATGAGATATTGTTGGATAGACTGGATATACATGTTAACCTGATCAGCAAAACCCATATGCTGCAAGGGATGGTTGAGTTTTCCATAAGCCACAAGTAGACTCCACTGGGATTTAAGGATGGAGGTGGAGCAGGAGCAGATTTCAACGGAGAGAAGCTAGAACCATTACCCAATTCTTGGCAAGTAAAGGATTATGCAACCAACAGCAATAGAGTTGTTTCCCATGAAGGAAATTACTTGGTAAGCAATCCCCCAGCTATTGTTGAAGAGAGAGGGAAGGTTTCAAGCACCAACACACAAAAGGATCAGCTAAGTAGGAATTTCTAGTGATCCTGGCACTATGGTCAAAACTTCCATCTTCATCTTCAGTATTATATTCATATTCCAGATTCCTATTTTTTTTCCTGTCAGAATACACTTGCTACAATATAGAATCTTGGCTCTCCCCCTCCCCAAAACTTCCAATAATTCCCACTGCCTGTGAGATAAAAATTAACTCCCCAACCTGCTATGAGAGACTCTTTGCCAAGATGTTGTTATTATCTCTTAAATTCCACTCTTGTCAAACAAGCCCTCTGTTTTAATTATTCATCAAATACTTCATGTTTATTGTAAATTCTGACTCAGACCTTCCCCACGTGAAACATCCTGCTCCTTTCCTTCAGTATTGAGATGCTGTTATCCTTCAAGTTTCAGATCAAGTTCAATTCTGCCTCAGAGCTGCTTTCTACCCACAGTACTTTGTACGTGCTCCTGCCTAAATTCCCAAAGTATTTATTCTTAATCCCAATGTTACATTATCTCTTATGTATTCCTTGTCTTCTCAGGTAGATATCAGGCCCTTTATGAATTCTATATTCTTTGATTATATGACATAGAGCAAAGTTATTTAATAAATGACCACAACTAATTTAAGTTTAATTTCTATTATTCCTTTAATTAAGCTTAATTTCTATTATTCCTTCAAGCATAACTAACAGTGATAGTAAATTTGATGTCTGTGGCCTCATTTTTGGCATCTACTATTGTAGCATGCATACAAGAAATATTGAAAAAAAAACTTAATGGAGAATTTTTCAGAGCTAGCTACAAATCCAACGATTTTAAAAGTCAAATAAAAACTAGTGTAGTAAATGCTGCCTAACAAGTATACAATCAAAATAAAGTACCTATATTTTGGGTGGAGTCTTAGATCTAATGGGACTATTACATAAACAATCTGGCCCTTCTATCAGTTCTCTCTGTAGCTGTCTTAAGCACTACTTTTTATTTGTGGATGTTTTCTAGTGAGTAGGCAGCAGATCACTTCAGTTAAGTCTTAGGGCCCATTGCTCAGTCTACACTGTAAGCAGCACTTTTACATTCTTACATTCTTGATCATTCTTCCCTCTGGAAACATCCCCCTTGGTTTCTGTGGCTTCCCTCCAGTCTCACTGGTAGAGCCTTCTTAATCTACTCCCTCTTTCTTCAACTCTACTTTATTAAATATGTGTGTATTGTCCAACTTTCTGTCCTAAACCCCTTTCTTTTCTCATTCAACACATTCTGAGTGATTTCTTTCTATCCAATATCAGTCTCATGAAATTCAAACTTTGAACTGGATATCTCTCTAACTGAACTCAGATGTTTCCTTGTGCCCCAAACCTGATCTTCCCCAGGCATAGTCCCATCTGCTGAATAGTGCCACCATCTACTCAGTAGTCCCCTGAAACCTAGAAGTCATCTCGGATGCTCCTGCTCCTTCTCTCCCAACCCCCACATCCAATCAATTCCATCTTGAATAAGTCTACTTCCTTCTATTTCCAATGCCATTACTCCTTCCTCAGAATCATGACAGTGATCTCCTACATCTCTTAGCTACCATTGTGGCACAATCCTGAAACAGAAATCAGATCACATAATTCCTAGTTCAAACCCTTTAGTGGCACCTTGTGTCCTTACAGTTTACATCGTTCTTCATTGCTCAGTACTCAGTCATTTTCTTCAGCCTCTCACCTTTCATTTTACAAATCACCCATGAGTAATTTCAGATCCTTAAATTCACTACAACCTTAATTGCAAGTGAGCGTTCAAGTAAATTAACAGAACATCAGTAGCAATGGAAGTTGGTAAATTTGTAGGACCTAAAATCTACATGAAAGATTAAAGTTAAATCTTAATTTTAAACAAAACCTTGGCTCTTGGTTAAAATAACAAACGCTTTGCACCATTTTCCTCATAGTTTTGATTTTGATCTGGGAGTTTAAGTGAGCTTTGTTAAAGGAAGAAAACCAAGGGATCTAAAGAACAAAAAATGCTTGATATAGGGGCAGAACAAAAATCTATTCATAGACATTAAATGTGCTCCCTTCAATTCATCTACCAAAAACTTAAAAAATACATACTCAAGGTAGTCCTTAATAAAAATGACCCTTGTAGTTATATAAAGGAGGGCTCAGGAACCAAAACACCAAGTGTAGCTACTTCGTAGATGTCCGTTTTGGGCAAGTTTCTTAAATTCTTCATCTGTATAATCAGCAGAAATGAAACTAAAAAATGACTTACTGAATTACTATAAGGATTAATTATTCTGCTCATAGAAAACGAGAACAACACTAGGTAAATAATAAGTATTCAAACAATAACACTAGTAGTAGAAAGATTACTATTATATGTTATAGGGATAAGAACCAGATAGAGCATTTTAGGAAATTTCTTTTGCATGCTACTCCTGTAAACAGATCAATTTTGTATAGTTTTTCTTGGTCATCTACAAAAAAATTAAACCAAAAGCTTGTACACCAAGTATTTCATGTAATTCCAATAATGAGATTGTCTTGTTTTTGCAACAATGAAAACAATTTAAAAGAAAATAGAATTTTTCGAAGACTTAACATACTAAAATATCCAAATTAATGAGTTAATATCCCTGAAATTACTAAAAGCAACTAAAGAACTCACAATTTCTAGCACAAGAAGTTGTAACTTTAATTGTGAATTATGAAGGAAGAACTAAACAATTATAAAGAATAAACCAGATGGGCTGATTTGTGATGTTTTTCATTCTACTTTGGAACATGTTTGAAAATTTTCATAAGTCAATTCGAAAAATCATGAACTCAATATAAGTTACTTCTAAAACTTGCCATTATGAAGTTGGAAATTGGTCGATACGTGACACCACAAGGAAGCCAATATATAAAAGATTATCAAAGAATTTCCACTGTTATTTTCCCCAACCCTGTCTGCAAACGAGCCATTATATTTATTCAGTATTTGTATCAATGAGTGTGTTCGTGGAAATTATCCTGAGAATATGTGTCATTTAGGTACATTTATGTTTCATTTAATTTTACTCTTCATAATCACGATAGGTAGTTTATTCTTATCTTCACTTTACAGATAAGAAAATGGGAGAGCAAAAGGTGAAGGAACACACTCTCGGTTTCAAAAATACTAAAAGATAAATCCAAAGCTTAAGTTTTCCAGTACAGCATTCAGGAAGGAGCTGAATATACTCAATGACAATATTACTCTCTATTCTCTTTTCAGGACTTTTTCTTCCAGAACCTTTATATCGTTAGCTAGATTACACTCCCAAGAAAACCATAAAAATTATAGTAAATAATATAAAAATACATTTTTGTCACAGCCCACACTCTCCCCGCAAAAGCTTAATTTGACAATGCAATAAAAAAATTAAACGCTTGACTTTCATTTCAAAACTATTTTACAGAAAATTTTTCATAGCTGCACTTCACTGTCTCACATTATCATAATATCTTGGGGCATTCACTTATATCCTTTTCTTTGATCCTTACAACCCAGAAATAGAGGATAATCCTCCTCATCTACCTCATAAGCAAGCCAGTTCTATCGCTTCCTTTTGAAATTTCTGCTTTGCTTCTACCCATTGAAAGCAAGGTATCTTTTAAAGGAGAAAAACATCCATACCTGCCAGAATCAAGTAACTTGCAACAATGTTGTGTTCAGTCTGTGAAAAGACAGAGCCATCTTCATTTTTTGAGTCTGAACTGTTATCTATATTCCTTAGCATTTTTGGAGGGAAAATATTGAGATAGCCTTCATAATAAGCCTTCAATAATTATGAACTGTTTCAAAGGCCCACAAGGAAAGATTTTTCAGGACAAATCATTTCCACTGAGAGACCTCAAAGAAGGACCTTTTCATAGAGGTCTTCCCTTAACAAGTATAATTGGGCTAAAGAGGAAAGGGTTTTAATTCCCAGAGGGGAAAAGCTTATTAGCAAAACAAAGAAATACCAAGTACAACAGATTTTAACCAAACTGGGCATCAGACTTATATTTAAGCAGATTAGCAAGCACACACATCCTATTTAAATAATAAACTTAGAAAATCAGTGTAGCAGCTGACTTAACTGATTTTTGTCTAAAATCTAGAAGCCAGCTTTAGTCCTCTGTAACTGCTCAGATTAAGGACCATTTTCTTGTTGACCTTTTTGAGTTTTTCCATTTCAGTTCCCCTTCTTTTCTTAACAATTTAAATAATTAGGGATAAAGAATAATCTCCATACTTCCAAATCTCACTCCCTAAATTTAGGTAACAATATTGTTTGGTGTACATTCTTTCTTAAGCTTTTCTTTGCTTATACAAACATGTTTACACAAGAGTCTGAGGTTTCTCCCACTTTTTTCTCCTTTTAAACAAAAATGAGATGTGTATACAAATAAACATTGTGTGTGCACACGTATACAAACACCATATATATAAGCATTATGTTAACTTGTTTTCTCATAAGTGCCATATCATAAATTCTAGACCAATAAACCTAACTTATTAATAGATAGAAATTTCATAGCAAGGATCTAAACCACCATCTACCTCTGTTAATTTACCCATTTTATTACGCACATTGAGTAATTAATAGTATCTGCTGACAGTAATAACATCAGCAAAGTTTCTGGATTCAATCATTCATCTTGTAAAGGTCAATTCTAATATTCTGGATTATCATGTTATAATCTGAAAAATGAGCTGTAAGCTAATATGAACATAGTAAGAAAGACAAGGTATCATTACTTTTTTTCATGTTCCTTATGCCACTGCAACATTAAAATCTGATTCTTCTCAATAATGAACTTGAATCAATAAAACTTCAGAGAAAAACTTAGATGCACCAAAATTAGTAGTGTAAGCATGTAACAGAACCACTAGAGGGCTATATTTGCCCATTTTCTTAAATTCTACGAAAGGCATAGGAGGGACCCAAGATAATCTTACCTCAGTTCTCTGACATGAATATAAACTGAAGAACAGGTTTATTGATCTGTTCCTAAACTTTTGGCTACTAGAACTTAAATTTTTATAAATGTAAAGTAATACTCTGAAGAGTACCTATACTAGGAAGACAAATTATCATCAGTATTCCAAAATACTGATATTTATTTTCAAGTAACTAAAACAGTAAATAATACCTATGAAGAACTCTCTTAAAAGCCTATGGGTGGTCAGATTTTAAGGGTTGTTTCCTTGCTTAGGAAAAGTACTAAAAATAAAAGTTTAAAAATGGTCACAAGATGTACCTAAGGTAAAAGATGAAATCTCTTTAAGTGGTTTGTCTACTGCTAAATAAATTACTACCATGTTACATACATTTACTTCCATTATTGCCATTTTAGGTTTCAATACTAAAAGCAAAAAAAGAAAAACAACTCTTGGTACTGTAACACTATTACTTGTCCTCTGGACAATCCCATTGTCCCTCTAGTGCTAACACCATTTACACATCAAGAGTAAAAATTGTCCTTAATACTCATAATCTCATCCCAAGGATTTTCAAAGAGCCATCTTTCCTGAGCTGTTATGCACCACCTCTTCCCATGAAAGAGAAATTTTCAACATATTTATTCATCATATACATTTATGGCCTATATGTTTATTAATCCTGTGGTAATTCCATTAAAAAGGATAAAACCCAAAAGACATAAGCAATATTACATGCTACTCAAATGAGCATTAATCACTCATGCTAGAAAATTTAACAATATAAATATTTCTTTGAGAAAAAGCAAGTGAGGGGGAAAAAAAACCTCAATTGATAGTTGGTAAATGGTTCCACATCATGGTACTCTAACTTACTTATCATGGTTATCTCTTGATACTATTACACTAACAATGGTGACTAAAACCAGTTTCATTTGTAACATCCTTACCCAAGAATATGAACATGTGGTAGGCAATTAAATAATTTATGGTGAATAAATCTTAAACCTTTACAGTCCTTTAAAAAAAGGAAAACTAAGAACATTTACAACTTTCAATAACATATCTAAGTTCAATGAGAAAAGTTCAATGAGAAATTTCTTTAGAGATTTGACTAGTTCTCACTTGAACAGAGCTACTCATATTTTAAGATTCATAAGATTTTAAAATTATTGGCTGCAATTAGAGAAACTGCTTTACTCTAAGTACTAACACACAAAAAAAGGGAAATAAAATATGCTAATGTTCTCATATACAAAAGGCAAACATTGTGAAAGAGGTATTCATTTATAAATAATCTTAAAGTACTATTCCAATAGCCTCTTTCTTTAGAGTATCAGTAATTTATATAAACAAATCCTCTTTTGTTTTGGTTTTTTCTATCTGTAATTGACTGGGTTTAAGCTCTAGTTGTTCCTTCAAATTTCAAAAACTAGGTTTGGTTCAATAAACACACTAATTTAAAGGAATAAAACATTTTATTAAAAAATTCATATATGCTTCAAATGAAAACTCCTGTCCATTTATTAAGCACCCACAGAGTACCAGGCACTATACAAAATAGTAAGATTTGTTTATGCTCTTTCAGAGCAAAATTGATCGTTCTGCCACACTCATTTTTGCATGACACTGACACACCGCTTCCACTGTCATAAGATGAACACATCTTCCAGACTTGCTCAAGACACCAGTTTCCAAACCAGAGTAGAAGCAGATGGTGCAGTTAAAGCAGAAGTCAACTGATGAAGTCTGTCAGATGCTCCATCTAATGTCCTCGCCCTGATAAAGAGAAAAATAAAGTGTTAACTGAAAAGGGATTTTTAGTAATAGTATTAATCAAACCTCAAAATTTAAAATCAGCCTTAGTCTTACAATGTTTAGTAAATATACCTTACCAAATATAACTGTCATTCATACTATACCTATCTTTGATTTTTCAAATTAAAAATACAGCAAGTTAGAAACACATGAAAAAATTTAAAAAGAGAAAAGAGAAGATATACAATGAAGCAAAAAATTAGTCTAAAGCAAAGAACATCACAATGTTCTATTTACTTGTTAGCAGAGAGATATAAAGTTAAAGAAGAAAATCGCAGACAATATCAATCCTAAAAATTCAGTCATTAAAGACATTTTTCTCATACTCACCTCGGAAACCACCACCCCCTCTTCCTCCTCTGAAGCCTCCACCTCCTCTTCCACCTCTAAATCCACCTACAAGGGAAGTATTTATTAAATAACTGTAGCTTCTCACTTTCTGATAAGGCATCAAAGATACAATTCCTATAATTAGAAAGAACAAATGCAGATGTACCTATTTTATCTTACATAAACTTTTTAAAGATAAAAATGAGAAATTATAGCAGTTTCCCAATCAGGCAGGAGGGCAAACCCCAGATTACCACCTTTAGATAAGGACTCCACTTTTATGAATCAAAAAACTTGTTAAAGTATGATTTAGCTCTATTGTTAAATGTATGATTATCTTAGCTCTTGCTTATAGTAAATACATGTAATTGAACTAACAGTTTGCTTAAAACTATTTATTCTAAAAACAAATGGTGGCAGATATGGGTTGTTTTGCTCTGGGGATATAATAGTAAATACCATATGGAAGGTTAACCAAGCTGTACTACAGCTGATTCTCATGTGCTAATAAACCATGAAATTTAACAGATACTCTAGAGTACTGTGTTGCTAAGCAATGATGTTTGGTAAGCTAGGTATACTAAGTGGGTTTTTAACTTAGGAAATCCTGATTTAGGCTGGGTTTATGGAGATATAACCCATCACAAGTCAAAGAGCACTTAAATTGCAAATAGTTCCTGGTATGACATAAAAAGTCATTTTTTTAAAATATGTTTTTAGATGTTGATAGACCTTTATTTTATTCATTTCTTATTTTTATGTGGTGCTGAGAATGGAACCCAGTGCCTCACACATGCTAGGCAAGCACTCTACCACTGAGCCACAACACCAGCCCTGCCATGGGTTTTAATTCTGGGTCTGCCAATTGATTACAGCAAACGAACTGAGACTCCATTTCCTCATACATAAAATCAGAACACACCTACCTCAAAAATCTTTGCTAAGTATTAAAAGACTATACGTGGATATTAAAAGAGTAAGACCAGCTCTCAGCATACAGTCAATATGCAATGACAGTTAACTAAGAAGCTAAAATTCAGTTAGGATAATCTTATACAATTATACAGTGCACAATGACATCTTGATCAACAAAGATCCACATATAGGACAGTGATCCCATAAAATTACAATGGAGCTAGAAAATTCCTATTGCTCAGTGACACTGTAAAGCGATGCATTCACGTATATGATGGTATAAACAAACCCACAGTGCTGCTAGTCATAGAACCTACAATTAAGTATATACTTGATAATGATTATGAACTGTCACTAGCTTATGTGTTTACTATACTTTTTATTGTAATCTTATAGTATACTCCTACTTATAAAAAAAGCTTACTGTGAAACAATGCCATCTGACACCAGCCCTAGCATCATACATCTCATGTTTACCATCTCTCAACAGCATCAAGAAGCCATGTTGACTGACTGACCTGTATTATCTAGATTTGCGTAAGCACACTCAAACATTCACACAACAATGAAACTGCCTAAGAAGGCACTTCTCAGAATGTATCTGCCATTAAGTAACAAATGACTGTACTGTATGAAACTCCCTAAGAAAACCAAGAGATAAAATAATCTCAGAGTTAAAAATCACTCAAAAGTGTACTGTTAAGATTTTTTTCTTTTTAAGTTGCTGAAATAAAGCATTATTACTAGGGGCAATCTGCCAATACTTGAAGGCAATTTTACTGCAATAGATACAAGGGAAGTTTACCTACATACAAAATTAAATCGTATTACATGAATCACCTGTAGCTATGAAATCTCATTAGAAATTTTCCCCCATAAGTAACTTACCACCTCTACCACCACCTCTGCCACCTCCTCCTCCTCTTCCTCCTCCTCGGCCTCCCCGGCCACCACCTCTTGGAGGTCCTTTCTCACCCGGAGGTCGAGGTAAAAACCTCTGCAGTGGCAGCAGCTTAAATGGGTCTATATAAAACTGGAAATTTAATACAAACAATTCGTGAGATATCTTGGGGAACAGTACAATATAATCAAAACTGCTCAGGTTCAAATCCTAATCCTACCACTCATTACTGTGCAGCTCTAAGTAGGGACTTACTTTTCTAGTACCTTGGTTTTCAATTAATGTAGAAAATAAGGTATCTATAGACATAATTGTGAGGATCAAGAAGTAATGTACATAAAGCACATAATAAGCATTACACACATAAAATGTAGCATAAAATTTAAAGCATTGGCATACCAGCTATTTCAAGACTTTAATAAGGAATCAAATCAATATTTCTTGAACATATTAAGTAGTGAATGACATACAGAAACTAAATCCATCCTGTATTTGGAGTTAAGAAGGACATTTTGTAGCTTATGAAATGTTAAGGAGTGGGGCTGGGGTTGTGGTTCAGTGGTAGAGCATTTGCCTGACATGTGTGAGGCACTGGGTTCAATCCTCAGCACCATATAATAATTTTAAAAAGTTATTATGTTCACCTTCAACTAAAAATAATAATTAAAGAAAAAACAAGAAAAGAAATGTTAAGGAGGCATGTTCTCTCCCAGGTCTTCTATCTTCTACAGAGGCTTCAAAATCGCTATATATTAGTTATAATAATCTCTGTAGCCCTCTCTACACGTCCCCTTTGTTACTCTTCTCTTTGTGGCCCGTCATCTCAAACACATTGTCTAGACCCTGTGGATAAAATATTGTCCAGTCTGACAGCCACGTATGGTTATTTAAGGATTAACTGTAAGACTAAAAATTATGTTCATGAGTCATGTGAGTCACACTTCAGGTGCTCAATGGCTATGTTGTAGCCAATGGCTACTGTACTGAGCAGGAACTTCCATCATCACAGAAAGCTTAACTTGGTGGCACTGGTTTTCAGACTTTATCCCAAGTTGGATAAAGAAGTCCTGAACTTAAAACATACACAGCACTGGATCTGGAAAGCAAAACAAATAAAATGTGCCCAACTTCGTATCTGTGATTAAGGGGGAAAAAAAAAAAAAAAAAAAACATGAACTGGTAAATCCTCAAATAAATAATACTGTAAGAAACAGCAGAGATCTGAATAAATTCAAGTGACCGTAACAGGTACTTTTTTCCCCCAGGTTGCTAGATAAGAAGCCCATCTTAGCAGTTTCTTTCTAGGCTCTTCAGCTCCAGGGACAGGGTTCTACAACCAGTAGACATAGGCTAGCAACAGGGCATCATTTCCATCTCATTTCCAATTCCCATCTGGTTTATGGGTTCCACTGGCTCCTTGACTTCCATGTTGCTAAATCCAAAGACTTGACAGTATTTTGCCAGAACTGAGCACTCCCTCTTGTAAAACTTAATTCTCCTGTGATATTACTTTTA
The DNA here is from genome assembly GCF_902686445.1 of Sciurus carolinensis. NCBI lineage: Eukaryota > Metazoa > Chordata > Mammalia > Rodentia > Sciuridae > Sciurus > Sciurus carolinensis. The sequence goes on from NC_062222.1 coordinate 46,687,509, forward strand.
AAAACACACTTGTGATTTGCCTCCCTTTCTGGAGGCAATTATAGTTCTTAATCTCCACTCAGTCATTCACATTTGCAAAGTACCCTAAAGCTCTTCATAGGTGCTTTTTCCTTCTCATTCTTCTTGTACTGTTTCATAAACTGCCTATACCCTGACAACTTCCAAGTTTTATCTCTAGTCCACACTCTTCCTTTGAATTCCTGATCATTTGATTATCTTACAAATACCTTAAACTCATTATGCCCAAAGCCAAATTCATTACCTCCCCTTAACTCTCCCTTTTTCAGAGTTGCCCATTTCAGTAAATGGTAGCACCATCTACAAACATGCTGAAATCAACATCTGAAAGATGGTGATTTTTTTTTTTAACTTTTTCAACCTCAATAGCTAGTCAGTTACCAAGTCCTGTTGATATTATGTCCTACAGTTCTCATAAATCCACCTACTCTTCTCCATTTCAACTATCTTTACCCTAGCCAAAAATATCATCTAAGACTATTACAACAGTCTACCAGGCCCCTTCACACAAAGTACTAACCCTTTTCCAGTATGCTTTTCTACTTTTCCATGGTGCCTTTTTTAAGCACAAATTTAAGTGTTATTGTCCCATAATTTAAAAGAAAAAAAAAATTTAAATTAACTTTGTTATTATCCTATAATTTAAAAGGAAAAAAAAAAAGAATCTGAACTCTTTGATGACTTAAAGCCTTAAGTAATCAAGCTCCTTCCCATCTCATCAATTTTAATTCACATCATTCCCCAACCCTCCTACAGGTTCTATGCCCATGCCATACCTCTGCCTTTTTTTGAATGCTCACATTGGTTGCTGACATTTTACAGTTTACTCAAACTGCACTTCTTTCTCTTTGACTGCCCAGTGGTACCTAAGTGAATGCCTAATTACATCAAAATTATCCTGGAGTTTGGATCTGAGCCCTACTAAGAGCAACTGGGTCAAATTTCTAGGAATGGAACCTATAAGGCCATCTTAAAATCTCTTCCTTAGATACCTCTGAAGTGCCATCAGTACTGAGAATCATCCCCAGTCATGAAACTTTCAGATCTCAACTTTGAGACCAGTTCCTCAGGTAAGCCTGCAGACTAAATCTGGTCCCACTATAAAAATTCTCAAAGGAACCTACATATTTCCTTCACAACATGCTATGAAAATACTTGTGAAATCCTTTAATATCCATCTTTTCCCAGATGTTTTACAATGCAACATTTTACTTAGAATGTTTGCTCATGCAAGCTTTTTTATTGGGGGAGAGCTGGGGATCAACCCTGGGCCTCACCCATGACAGGCAAGTGTTCTACCACTGAGCTGCACCCCCAGTTCTCAAACTTTTTAATAAGTTAAAAAAAAAAAAAATCCACTGGAGTTACAGATTTTGCTAATATGAGCAAGGAATATAATCTGAAAGGATCAGTAAGCTCAACATTCATAATTTAGAATATTTCAGTTTAACCTGTTTTGTCCCATTGTCCCAGATGGGGAATAACTATAAAAACTTAAAAAACAGAAGCTGGGTTTGTAGCTCAGTAGTAGAGTGCTTGCCTAGCATGTGTGAAGCACTGGGTTTGATCCTCAGAATCACAAAAAAATAAATAAATAAAATAAAGGTATTATGCTCATCTATGACTAAAAAAAAATTAAAAACAACTTAAATACACCACTGATGGTAACTTCAAAGTAATATTCAAACATTTCTTATGTTTGCATAATTGAAAACTTTGGACTTAACAGGTTAAGAGCTTCACCAGTAATATAATGAGGAAAACTGAAGTACACCAAGAGAGACTATCCTAAGGTATGTCATTCACTTATAAAACCAAGAATCTTAAGTATTATAAGCTTGACTCACCTTCTGTAGTTTTTTAAAGGAAGCTGCCTTCATGTTTTCTGACAATTTAACTGAAAAATACTATTGATTTTATTAAGGAACAAATAAGAAATTAAGATGAAAGAAGATACTAAACCTTCTGAATTCATGTATCATTTTATAAACAAGGTTACCAGGTGCAAGCATATATAGAAAAGAGAAGAAATGGATTCCCAACAGGAAATGAAGTTTTCTTTAAAAAACAAAACATACATACCATTCCAGCAGCACCATTATACCCAATGTAACCAATTTAATCCTGTGGCACTTACCTAAATGGCCACAATTTCTATAATTTTCCAAAAAGAAAGTCATTTTTCTAGGGCTATATTTCAGTATATATGAATGCTTTCTCCCCTCTTCATTCTCCTTATGATTCAACCTGTAGTAATACTGATTTATTTACTTATTTATGTATGTATTTTATTTCGGGGATTGAACAAGGGGTGCTCTGCCACTGAGCTATATCCGTAGTCCCTTTTTAAAAAAAAATTTTTGAGATAGGTTCTCACTAAATTACCCAGGCTGACCTCGAACGTGGTATCCTCCTGCCTCAGTCTTCCAAGTAGCCAGGATCACAGGCATGTACCAACACACCTGGCAATGCTGTCTTAATTAACAAGTTAACTTTAATGACTTTAATTGTGGGGGGAGGATAAATAATAAATTCTAGGTTAGCAAAATTACCATGCCATCCAATTAAAAAGGATACAAAATCTCTAAGTTGTCCAAATATTTCATCCACTTTTCCAATTTGTTCTTTATTTTCTAAATAAACAGGAGCATTGAAATAAGGCACCTTATTTTCATCTGTGGTACATTTACAAACTATGTCATCTTCACAGGGATGCAGGAACTCTCCTAATACTGAAATAGGACAAGAAAATATTAATATATGAAACAATTTATATATTCAGAAACAATGTCTCTGGAAGCTTTCTTAACTGCCTGAAATTTCACTAAACCTGTTCTCTTCTAAGACAGAAGAGCACAGTCATTAACAGTGTGGACTTCCTGAGCTGACATGCCAGCTCCACAAGTCACTACCTATGTGACCTAAGGGAAGGTCTTCATCTTCCCTCTGTTTCAGTGTCTTCTTCAATAGCATATAAGCTATACCTTTTTCAACACATGATTAAGTGGAATAACAAATGTCAAGGGTTTAGAACAGTGCTTGGCACACTGAGACCATTCAACTGTAAGTTATCTTATTATAACTATTGCAATTTCATCAAACACCATGCTTCATTTCCCTGATTTCTCTTTTCCCCAACTCTTAAACATGAATCAGTCTCCATTCTTGTCTTTTCCTCCCTCCTTTCTTAGAACCCATTCCCACTACCACCTCTTTACCAATGATTCTTAATCATTTTCAGGGAAGTGTACAGCCCCAAAATAACTAATTCTATTTCTAACTATTACCCCAAACTAAAACACTCAGCACAAGCCTGCAAAATTAACTCTCCTTCCCTAAACAAGCTCCAAACCTAAAATCTTTCATTTCCAACATTAGTCAAGTTCTCCTTTTTTCCTTTGAAATCTCTCCTACCTAACCCTTCCATTTTTTTCTCCCTGTTGTCCTTCTAAATCAGGACCTCAATGCCTCATGTATGGATTGTTGTAACAGCCTGTGGGCTAGGACCTTTGACTTGAGCCACTGCCACCTTTAAACCATCCTGCACACTGATCCATCCATTCTTAATCAGTCCCTGTTTATTCATAACCCTAGCAAAGAAACTTAACTCTGAATTAACTTTCCCATCTGTAAAAATGGGGTAAGGACTCGCTACTGCCTAGTTAATCTCACCCTTTCAGCACAAGTTCTAGTTCCATAGTACATTCTCCATATCTTTCAACTTTATCTCCTTAAACACTACAGTACCATTGTAAGTCTGTTTTCAGCACCTTCCATAACAGATTCAATTCCCACACCAAGCCGCAAACTCCCTTTGCGAGTTGCTGGATCTACCCTTCAGCACCTAACTACCACTCAAACTTGCTGATAACATAAACCCACAACTAAACACCACTTCTCCAAACGGGCTAAACTTTGAAGACGACCTACAGACTACACGTTCTGGAGGTCCTTGGTCTTGGCCTTTGTTAAAGCCTCCGCGGCCACCCCCTCGTCCAAATCCTCCTCTGCCGCCGCCTCTGAAGTTGCCTCCTCCTCCACCTCGAAAGTGGTTGTTGCTATTGCCGCCACGGTTGAAGCCGCCACCGCCGCCACCTCGGTTAAAGCCTCCACGACCTCCGCCTCGAAAAGACATGATCTTTCCTACCTGGTGGAAAAAACAATAAGTACCTTCTGAACTTTGTGGTCTCTGAATACACACCTGTGCCTCGCTCAGAACACCACAAAAAGGGACATTAAAACAGCATCCCTGACACTTCGCTCACACCATCAGTGTTATCTTCCCATGGCCCTGTGATCGCCGCTGGACCACACACCAGCCTCGCCGCCCGGAATTAGTACCTGCTCCCCAAACAGGAGGCAAGGTCTTCACGCTGCACTCCCTTTCTTCCTCCCTCCCTCCCGCGGCTGCGTTGTGCTTCCCACATTCTCAGATCCTCCTGCTTCCGTGACCACTCACCGCCGCCACGTGCACCTTTGGCCCGGGCCTTTGCGTTCACACCCACCCGCAGGATTCTTCCGCCGCGCAGGAACCTCCTCGGCCACCGTACGGCATAGAGGTTTTTTGTTTTTTGTTTTAAATACAAACTCGAATAACTGGTTGCAAAAAAAGTCAGTCACGGAGAGATGCCGCGCCACTGGCGACTGTCTAAATCGGTCTTCAGAGCCGGAAAAGAAACAACGATATCTAATCCCAACCAGTCGTTTACGACAGTGAGATCAACCTGCGTAGCGAGAGACAGCGGAAGTGAAGTTGTAACGGCGTCCATTACGCCATGACGTTTCCGGAAGCATTGCTGTGGTGTTGCCTTGGAGATAGCCGGTATTCGGGAGCTGCTTCCTCTTCCCAGAGGCTGGGCGTTTAGGTGTTAGGCGCGCAAGGGCTCCTTCAGTCTGTGCCCTCTGGCGGGGTTCTCATCCCCCTCTTGCTGGAAAATGTTTCCTAACGCCAGTCATCCGTTTGTCGCCTGCTCTAGAAGAGTGGCCGCACTCTGCCCAGAGGTGGATCTGGCCATAACAGAACCTGTCACAGCTGGCGGAAAGGTTTGTGTTCTTTGGAGGCCCTTGTTTGTTGCAGATCTTTTGAAATATACGCCCTTGTGAGCTGAACTGTGCCTGTCCATCTGTCCTCTGGTTTCATTAAAGAAAGGAGAGTGTGTGTTTTTAAAGAAATTGTTAACTGAAAGGAAGCCAAATCCACCTTTTAATCTTTTGTACAGTGTAGTTTATTCATTCGTCTACTACGCTTTGAGCACGAATAAGCCGTCCACCCGTCTGTAATAGAAGATTCTCCTTTTTCCGTAAACGTTTGATTCTGACGTCATCCCTCCATTGTCTAAAACTTCTCTTACTAATAAAGTTAGTGACCTCTATTAAATTTGGTTAAGCTCTTTTGTATTTAAAACCTCTGAGACCTTTCCTTGATATTTGACAGTCTGCCACCCCTTCTTTGAAAGAAACTTTATTATGGAAATATTAGGAGTCCCAGTATGTCTAGAATAAAATATAATGGACACTTAGTAGCCCTGTATATAAAAGGAACTTGTTGAGTGTGTTTTAATTCAAATTCTGTACATTGTACAGTGTAGAATTATTCATAACTGCCCTGCTATATTTTGTATTGTGCCATTTAACTTTAAGTTCTGTGTTTCTATCTCCATTTGGTATCCCACTGTTATCTCCAACTCAGTAGGCTAAAAACCATTAAACTTGTGTAAGACCTTCAAGATCACCTGTTGCCTAACTACTTTCTAAGTACCTGGCATTCAGAGAAGTGAAATAACTTAACCAAACTAGAACTTTGGTTCTCACAATCCTCAGTCCTTTATTTTCTGTCCCTCCTACCTCCACCCTATCCTCCTCCCAGATTGTTCATTTTTCCCATTCCCCATCTGTCCTCATAGTAGCATGGTACTCTTGGTTTCTAATCTCTAAACTTAGACTTTGAGTACTCCTCCTTCCCTACCACCACTATCATCATCCCCACCCCAGCCTTGGTTGCAGTCTCTTTTATTCCAAAACTATCAATTTATTTTCATCTCTTTTAAGTAGTTTTGTATTTGTCACCAACTGATTATAGGTCTCTTGACACTGTCATTCTTCCTTGTCTTATTCCTGCCCAGAATCATCCAATATAATTCTACAAGAATTCAAATATTTGGAAATAATAACAGTGAGTTATGGCACCTTCTCACACCATGAGCATCTTTGTTATCTCAAATTAAATGCTATCAGGCTTAACTTCTTCCTCCCATCTGTACTGCTTTTGATAACATACTGAACTTACCAGTAGTTTCTTTATGCCAGTCCCATGGTAGTTCCCTTTTCCTTTAGCAACATGTCTTTCCATCAGTTAACCTTCTTTGTAATTAACTTTATTTCCCTCCTGTGCTGTACACCATCCTTCTGTTCCATCAGGCCAGCATTGCCACCTTGCTTCTCTTTCTCTGCCTTTGTCAGTCACTTCCTTTTGCTTGGATAAGCTCCATTTCCCATCCACTAGACCAGTCTCTTTCTATTTTTAACCCTGGAGGAACTCCTTAAGTAATTTTCCTGACTCCAGAGCCCCTTCAGAAAAACTAAACACACACACACACACACACACACACACACACAAATGCACATTCGCACAAAATAGCATGATGAGCAAGTCAGAAACAATGATCAGATAATAATTGTCAATGCTCTTGATTTAACTGTGACAAAATACACATAAAATTTACCATCCTTATCATTTTAAAATGCATAGTTCAGTAATATTAAGTACATTGACTTTCGTATATCTCTGCTCTTTTAAATATGGAATGATGTTTTTCTGTGAATCTGTTCATTTTGCCCATTTTATTTGCCTACTCTATAGGGCTAATAAGAATATTAACTCACAAAGAATGTTAACTAATACAAATTGAGAGAAGAAACTTTAGCTTTTTTCTTTTAGTGAAAGCTGCAATTTGATTTTAATGAATGTTAATTTGTTTTTATAGGCCTGGATATGCCTAAGTCATATTTTAAAATAAAAATAATGAAATATATTTATTCAGTGTGAAATCTTTTCTTGTCTTTTGCTGTATTTACACTCAATTATGAGTTGAACTTGAAATTGGCACATAGGTTTCATTTTCAACTGAAACGAGATAGCTTTTGTCTTTATTCATAATTCTCATTCGATAACAACAAAAAAGCTTTCTCATACAAATAAAAAGTTGAAAATGATCATGCCTTTCATAATGAACGACAGAATGCTTTTCTTTCACAGAAAACCAGAGCTTAGAGAAGGGCAAATCAGTACATTTTATCCATTTACAGTCATAAACTTATAAAGTTCTTCTCCTTCTGTCAAAGTCAGGTGCTCAGAATAATAAGACTCAAGGAAAGGGGCACTCATCCAGTCAGTATGTCAAAGGAAAAGGAATATACTGTTTAACCTGGTTAGTTTTGTTCTGCAATCCCTCCCAAGTGATCTTCAGTAAGACTTGAGACTCCCTCACTCTCAAGTCCAAGCAGCAGTGGTATTGTTTCAGGATTTCTTTTTGCAATGTGATTTTTCCAATGATTCGATTTCCATTTAAACCCAGGAATCCACATATTTTCTCTAGGTCTTTGAAAATACTTGTTTAACTAGTTCATGCAATGAAAACTGTGTGCTAAGTGGCTAGTTTCTGTACCCATTCTTCATCTTCCAAGCATTTGACCAAATCTGGCCTACTATTTTCTGAAAAGTACTTCTACTGTTCATTTTTCAGTTCAAGCATCCTGTTAAGAACCAAAATTTGTATTAGTACCTTTTCTGTATGATAAATTACCCCAACAATTAATGGCTTAAAACAACAAACATTACCTTGCACAATTTCTGTAGGTCAGAAATTCAGGCCAGGTGAGGTGGCTTACATCTGTATTTCCAGCATCGCTGGACACTAAGGCAGGAGGATCACAAGTTTGAGGCCAACTTGGGCAACTTAGCAGAACCCTGTCTCAGAATTAAAAAATAGCTCAGTGGTAGTGCTTGGGTAGCATGAGGATCTGAGTTCAATTGCCTGTACTGGGGAGGGTGGGGGGATTTCATATCCCTGGGGGTTTTATTGTTTTGTTTTAATGCGATGCTGGGGACTGAACTCAGGGCCTCTTGTGTGCTAAGCATCGGCTCTACTTCTGAGCTACATCTCCAGCAAAAAAGGAAAGAAATTCAGGAGTGTTTTAGTAGATGGGTAGTTTTAGCTCAGGGTCTCTCCTGAAATTGCAGTCAAGACAGTAACAAGGACTTCAGTCATCTAAAGGCTTGATTAGGGCTGGATGATCATTTTCAGAGGGGTTTACTTAAATGCCTAGCAACTTGATATTGCCTACTGGCAGGAAGCCTCAGTTGCTTTCTACATGGTTCTCTTTACTGGGTGCCTGAATGTTTACAAGATGGCAGGTGGCTTCCCCAGAACAAATGATCTGCTAAGCCATAAGATTTATGCTTACAGCAGATTTGTATGACTTTTGTCTAGATGTTTCTACAGTTTATTTTAAAAAAACATTCTTGAGTGAACTGGCTTGTGTTTGATGAGTTTAGCCATTTTTATAGCATCATTCAAAACTTTTTCATTTTAACTCCAAAAGCTGCTGACATCAGCAATTCTCTGGCAAGAGAGCAGTTTGTATTTACATTAGGATTTTTTTTTTTTTTTTTCCTTTTACAAGAAGTGAAAAAGTCATCTTTTACGAGAAGGAAATTAGTCAGTGCTGGGGCACCATTAGTATAGATACCAACATGGTTCCTCCAAGATGTACTCTATTTCCAATATGAAGACAGCATTAAATATATCTTCACCTTTGATTGGGGCAGCATTTTATAGCAGAAAATCTTTTTTTTAGTTTCTCCATAATTTATAAATCTTACAAAGGCTACAGGTGTTCAAGTCCGATGATTCATCACCCTGGACAAGAATTCATTAGGGTTTTGGGTACTATTCAGCATCATGTGTCATGTCATCAACCACATCAATATATCAAACTCTGAAAGTGAAGTCGTTTAAGTTTCTCATATTACATCACGTCCTAGTATTTTACTCTAATTTTGTATGCTAGAATGGCAAAGGTTTCAACCAACTGTGGGACTTTTTCCTTTTCTGGTCAAAAAAAATTCTGCTTCTAAATAACTTGTGTTCTGGCCTTTATACTGAAGGTTGAAGGCCATGCATTGACAGATTTCATCTCTCAGAACGAATGTTTTCCAGATGCTGATTGCAGGCAAAGAGGATGTTTAATCATCCTCAAAAGAAAACAGTCTCTAGGAGGCGTTATCTCCTCCAAAGCAAAATCCTTTCTGGCATTGTCCCCAGACCTTGACCGAAAGGCTCACATTCCTGACTAAGCAAAACCAACATATGTTCACTAAACCACCCCTAAAAATAACCTATATAAACCCAGTCCCTTTCTTTGTTCAGTGGCTCATTTTCTACCAAGAGAGTGGGTCCACAGGCACCATTTCATCCCCCTGAATAAAGAGCTGAGATGACCTGTGAGATTTGCATCCTGCCTGGTCTTTTCGTGCTAACAAAGGTGACTTTTAAAATTTTTTTCTTTCCTCTAGGTTTCCAAAGCCTTTTTTTTTTTTTTTTTTTTTTTTTTCCTGGTGCTTGGGACTAAACTCAGGGTCTTGTATGCTAAGCATGTACCCTACCTCTGAGCTACACCTTAAGCAAAAAAGGAAAGAAATTCAGGAATGATTATTAGCTGGATAGTATTTGTCTCTTCTTTACTATTATTTGTGCTCTTTCAGTTTCACTGGAGCTTTGCCGCATTTATAAATTGGGGGTTCTTCATTACAATTCTTTGTTCTTTATCAGAATTACTGAGGCTTAGAATTCTCTCCTGCTTCATCTCCAAAATTAACCACATTGGATTATAAGTTATGTTTGTAAAACACAGGGGATAATCAAGTATTGTGAGCCTATAAGGCAAGTCAAGGCATACTGAACATGAAAACAGTTTATTTAAGACAATATAAAGATGATCTCTGGTAGTAATGAATTATAACCACATAGAATTAGCATTTTCCCAAATAATGTCATGTGGGGGATATTGGTTTAAGTACAAAGAAGGAGGTTACTAATTTTTTCTTTAATTATTATTTTTTATTTTTTAGACTGCATTTTGATTCATTGTACACAAATGGGGTACATCATTTCATTTCTGTGGTTGTACACGATGTAGATTCACACCATTCATGTAATCATACATGCACATAGGGTAATGATGCCTGTCTCATTCCACCATTTTTCATACCCTCCCCCCCTCATTTTCTTCTACAGAATCTAAAGTTCCTCCATCTCTCACTCCCCATCCCCCTCAACCCCCATTATATATCATCATCCACTTATCAGGGAAAACATTTGGCCTTTGGTTTTTTGGGATTGGCTTATTTCGCTTAGCATATTCTCCAACTCCATCCGTTTACTTGAAAATGCCATAATATTATTATTCTTTATGGTTGAATAATATTCCATCGTGTATGTATACCACAGTTTCTTTATCCATTCATCTATTGAAGGGCATCTAAGTTGGTTCCACAATCTGGCTATTGTGAATTGAGCTGCTATAAACATTGATGTGGCTGCCTTACTGCAGTATGATGATTTTAAGTCCTTTGGGTATAAACCGAGGAGTGGGATAGCTGGGTCAAAAGGTGAGTCCATTCCAAGTTTTCTGAGGATTCTCCACACTGCTTTCCAGAGTGGCTGCACCAATTTGCAACTCCACCAGCAATGTGAAAGTGTGCCTTTTTCCCCACATAGAAAGAGGTTACTATCGGCATCAGACCTACCATTTTGCTGCAGCCATTATTCTCCCTCCCCCACACCATTTTACAACCTACATTGTTAGCCCCCTCTAACATCCTAGTCAAGTCATTGGTCCAGATTGTTCGCCTGCGAACCTCCTCATCAGTCATTGGTCGGCTGTTATTAGCCTGTGAAATTCCACTACTTAAGAACAGTTCTCTCACTCGCTCTCACTCTCTCTCTCCTCCTCACTCTCACTTGCTTTCTCTCTCACTCCCCCTCTCATCTTCTCTCTCTCTCTCTCTCTTACCCTTCAGGCAGACACTCTGCCTGTCTGCATAATAAAATCTCTTGCATGAGTTCCTGCCATCCAGAGTGATTTCTGGGTACTTTCAGTTACAGGTAACCAGTTATTAAGACTTCTTTTGTTGACCAGAATAGCTCAGGACTTTGGTTGTTGTTCTTGGTAAGAATTGCAATAAGAAGGAGAAGAGTTTTACTAAGGTTGTTTATTATCTGTATGAGGTCAGAAAGTTTGCAGAAACCTAGGATTAGAAATTCTGGAACAAGTCCATACCATCTGCAGCAGAGAATTATACTCCATTTGAGAAACAATTTGTGCACTTCTGGTCCCTGATAAATGCCCATGCCCCTCCTTCAGCTCACAGAAACTTAGCTTTAGGGAGAATCTAATATAACCAGCTGAGGGAGGAATAAAGGGACCATGGGACACTATGTCACCATGTGGCCAGAACTGCCTTCTGTCCACTGAATACTTGGGTCCTCACAGATTTACAAAGCATAAGGTCAAGCAGATGATGCAACAATGTATCTTTTATTTTGATGTTTTGCCTGCTGGGGCTGAAACCTGGGGGCCTGGTACATGCTAGATACATGCTGTATCAGTGAGCTACATATGCAGCTGCAAAAATGTATTGTTACATCCACAACCAAACACAAGACCGAGGCCACAAGCAAGGTACATTAGCAGGTATCGCAGACCTATTTGGGGTCATCCAAATGGACGGACCCATGCCCCTCTCTTAGAGCTCACACATATGACTTTAATGGGGAATGTGATATAATCAACTGAAGGAGGAGGGAAAAACTTTCACTTGGTTTACAGGTGGGTTTGCTCAGTATGTAGATACAAGTAAAAAATAAGCAGCATCTGTATACAGTCATGGGTGCTTTTGAAAGACAGTGGTGAGAAACCTGATCATCCACTCCACCTGCAAAGAAAAGTGAACTGGGGTCAGACTATGTATGGAAACTTAGGCATGTATAGTGATTGCCTGATGATCTTTGTTTTATAGAATGAAAAATATTTGAAGATCAAGAACAAAAAGCTCTGGGATTGGAATATGGATGTATCCATGGCAATTGGCATGAAGTATAAAAATCTTTGTATCACATGCTGACACATCTGCCAGAGAAAAATTAGTAAATAATTTTTAAGATACCAGTTTGATATTAACCAGTCTCAGTCTTCAGTCACCCCAGTGCTAGCATGATGGGCACAAGAATGAAGTGACCATGGAATCAGGGATGGAGGTGACCCATGAAACCTATACATGAACCTCCATGGATTATCTAGAACTGCCATCAACAAATGCTCCACCCAATAGCAAGAACCCAGTGCTGACAAAATGGCACACAATATTATCAAGGAGACCAACTAGCCACTTGGTGGCAAACTGACTACCTCTGATCCTTTCAATATTAGAATGGCCAGTGGTATGTTCTCACAAAAATAGACACATTTGAGATAGTGAGAGCAGGGGCTAGAAACATGAGAGGCAGACAGAGCAAGGACCTCCATTGCAACAATTCCGTGTACAAAGTATCTGATGGGCCAGGCTGCCAACAAGCTAGTGAACAACCTGATCCATGATTAACATCCTGATTGGACAGGGGGCACATGGTCACAGAGTGTCTTGGATGAAGAAACTCCCTGAAAGTCATCAGCCAATAGCTTTAAACGTCCCCTTGAGCAATACCATATAAACCCCTAGACAGCAGCAACTCAGAGGCCACCCCTTTGGGACCCTGCCTTTATGGGAGCTGCACATCCTCTCTGTTTAAAGAAATATCATTTCTGTCACTTTATCCTTCATTGTCCATGGGTCTCAGCCAAAGAACTTCTACCTCGTTGCTGTGCATCTCAATGTAGGGTTCTTCCTGCAAGGGTTCAGTTAGTACCATGAAGACAGAGTGCTTGATCTTCCAACAGGGGATACCAGATAACACCCTGCATAACAAGAGTGCACACTTGACAGCAAAGGAGATGCAAGAATTGGTGTGTGACCATCCAAACCACTAGTCATATCACATAACACACTACCCTAAGTTGGGATAGAATTTGGAGTAGCCTGCAGAATGCAGAGCTGAGGTACTACTTTAAGACAGTATCCTATAAGAGCAGGGTGCTGTCCTATGGGGCATTATGTATATTTAATCAGACTTATATATAGCATTGTATTCCCAATAGGAAGGATACGTGGGTCTAGGAACACCTGAGGGATAGAGGTGGAAATGACCATCCTTACCATCACGCCCAAAGACCAACTGGGGGCTTTGTGCTTCCTGTCCTCAACACTGTAGATGCTGCAGGGTTAGAAGTCTTTATCCCCAAAGACCCCTACTTTCACCAGGACCACAGTAAGAATCCTGTTGAACAAATACAACCTAAAGCTGCTGCCTGGTGCACATTGGGGTCCTTGTGTCTAGAGACTAGCAGGAAAGAAAAGGAGTCACTATATTGACAGGGGTAATTGACCCTGATCATTCAGAGGAAGCACGGCTACTGTAATTACAATTGGGACAAAGAAGAATATGTGTGAAATCTACCTGATCTGCCAGGCTGCCTCTTGTCACAGTAAAGGAATAGAAACAGCAACTTCGGCCTGAGAAAAGAATGCTAACCAGGACCTCAGATGAATCCTAGAAGAGGTTGTGGATTATGCCATCAGGTAAGCCACTGAGACCAGCAAAAGTGGAAACTCAGGGTGAAGGGACTCTGGAATGGATAGGGAGGAGACAGAGGATGAGTATCATCTGTAACCCCAAGATCAACTGCAAGGGCAGTTCCTTTCAGGAAGAGAGGGCCACAGGAATTTTGAAAGAGCCTATCTTGGAATATATATGAAAAGTAGATTGAAAAGGTACAAGAAGGCTGGGGAGATAGCTCAGTTGGTAGAGTGCTTGCCTTGCAAGCACAATGCCCTGGGTTCGATCCCCAGCACCAAAAAAAAAAAAAAAAAAAAAAAAAAAGTACAAGATTCTCAAAGACACAGGAATGAGTTTCCAGATCTCTCTTCAAGGAAAATCTTGCTACCTAGCTGTGAAGAGTGTGGTGGGAATACACCTCCTCCTACGGATGGGGGTATGACTTAGTGGTCAAGCACCTACTTGGCAAGCTGAAGGCCCTAATTTCAATCCTGACAGTAAACAATGATCACATCTCTCAGGGTCTGCCTCAGCTACAGAGAACTGCCTCATCTCAGAGTAGGCCCTTCTTGTTCCCATATCAGGTTACCATTATACTCCAAGCAAATCAAGGTACAATTCTACAAGAAATTTGCTCTACCCGCAGGCCAAAGCTCTTCTGAACCTGCACACACATTCTTCCTCTGCTCTCTCTTGCTTCCTACCCCACCATTCCTTCCACAGATGTTGATCCCTAATAATATTCTTGTACCCCAAGCTCTGTCTTAAAAGGTTTTGTGTGCTCAGAGAATATAATTTGGTCACACCACAATGAACACATAATAAAGGAGCTGTGTTTTTGAGAATTTTGCTTATATGTTGCTTAATTTTCAATGTGATATACTTTTATTCTTACCATATCTGTCCTCAACCTTAAGGAAAAGGAATTACAACTTTATTTTACCAAAAACCAAGAAATTTTCTTCCAGTGTAATCTCTGCCTCCCCAGAAAACAGAATTAAGGCATTGTTCTTTACCAAGGTGGGACAATCAATCCCTTCTGGAGGAGGAAGTTTCTATTGGTCACCTCCCTCAACTATTTACCAGGAAGGCCATTTTTGGTATCAGTTACGGTAAAACTCTTTGGATTTTAGCCAAATTCTTTAAGAGTTCAAAAGTACAAATCTCTTTAGGAGGATTGCTCTTTTTAAATATTTTTTCAGGGGTTAAAAATTAAATTTCAAAAGACTTTCTGGGATGGACAAGAGTCTTCAGCAGAGACACAGACCCTGGACATCTCCAACATGAAGTTTATTCATGTTGTCTTATTACTTTTGTGCTTCCACTTAAGTTTTTTCAAGGTAAGTAATTTGATATTTAACAAACTATTTTAAAGATTATAAAGACATAGGGAAAATCTTAAAATATCTGATATGGACTTAACTATTACGTAGTTTGGTTACTAAGAATGCTAGTATATAGTAAGTAACAAGTATTTTATGCTAATACTTGATAAAAGTTTTAAGAAAATAATCCTTTTATATGCTTGTATAAGCACAGAGCCAGTGAATTGAGCACTGGCTCAATTTTACTAATGCAAGGCTATAGTTTACTGTAATTATATTAAATCAATAAATATATATCACACTCCTATATATAAGGCATAGTGCTAAAAAAATAGTAAGACTAATCTCTCTTCAATAGCCTTTTAGCGAAGTTATAGAAAGATGTAAATATGTCAACATGAGAATAATAAGCAACATTAAATTATATTTGAAAATTCAAAAGAAGGAAATATCACAAGATGGAATATCCTAAATAAAATACTCTTTACTTATAATGAAGTTAAATCCTGATAAACCCATCATAAATTGAAAATATAAGTAAAAAATGCATTTAATACAACTGAACACTATAGTGTAACCCAACATACCTTATATGTGCTGGAAACACTTTAGCTTGTAGTTGGGCAAAACCATCTAATAAAAAGCCAATTTTATAGTAAAGCATTGAATATTTCATGTAATTTACTGAGTACTGTGCTGAAATGATGGACATTTTGTAGACATGATGAGAAGCCAAAGCACAATACCCAAAAAACACTGGCAATACAGTACACTATAGAGCATTGTGTGCCTTGTGGTTGCATGGCTGGTTGGGAGCTGCAGCTCACTGTCCATACCCAGAACTGCACTTATCCAGAACTTATCCCAGAACTTATCCAAGGAAAAGGACTGATTTCTCCTGAATGTATATGACTTTTACACCATCATAAAGCCAAAAATTCATAAATTGAACCATTTGTATATGTTTTATTGCCAAAAATGACATAAATCTCACATGACAAAGGACTTTAATGAGAAGACAAATCACAAATGCTAAAGGTGAGGAAGAGATTATGGATCAAGTGGGATTTGAGTTGAACCTATAATTCTAGATTAGATTTGATTTTTGATGAGAAAAAGTAATGCTTTCCAGCCCTTACAACAGGAAAAAGCAGCAGATACAACTGTAGGAAAGTAACAAAGTACCCATCTGATCAGAGGGAAGGCTTTGTGGTCTGCGCATTGTGTCAAGGTTGGAGAGTTGTCTGTTAAGGTTAAAAATGTTGACAATATTTTAAATATCAATTGGTGATTGCCAACTTTTGTGATCAAGGCACTTTGAGATAATATTCCAAAAATATTTTTTCTTAATACCAGCATGTAGAAGCAACTATTTAAAGAAAACTAGTTAAGAAATCAGAATTATATACTTCACATTTGTTGTAACTTCCAAAATGTGTTATTATCATTACAGTGTTTCACAGAATGAAGAGAAATACTTTTTGATAGAAATTGATTAAATAATTGTACATCCATGAATGAATTATTATGTGGCCATTGAAATGATACAGTTACATATTTATTAAAATAAAAAACCCCACTACAGTCTTTCTTATTAAAGAAAAATGCATATACATACATATGCATAGATATGTAGAAATACATGCATGAGCACATACTTATAACTGCTTATATATATGACAATTAAAAAGTTATTGTGATGTATTATAAAATAGTTAACTGTATCTCTGGTAACAGAACTGTTGGTGATTTTATCTTCTATTCTTTATATTTCTAAATTTCAGAATTCAGAAATTTTTATTCATCTTTTTAAAATAAATGTATTTATAATTAGAAAATTTATTTTTGAAAATAAGAACTATTTCAGGTTCCTTTTTGATTCCTGGAACAAAAACAAGTTAAAAAATAAAAAATAAATGTAATGATATTCCACTTAAAGAAAAAGTCTTCCAAAAATGAATCCTTTAAGAAGTAACAGTTCAAGAAAGATTAATATAAAATTTGTGAAATTTTCAGAAGTTCTTAAAATATTAATTTATGAAAGGAAGTAAAATTTTTTAGCCACCTCTGGTAAGTAAACATTTTTAAAAGGAGTTTGTTTAGAGACAACCTAAATGTGTTCAAATAGTTTAAAGATATACCTATGTTTTCAAAATGAAATAAAATATATACATTGGGGAGAAATTTTTATTATTCTAAGAGTTAAAGGCAAGTTTCTTACTTGAGGATTAAAAACACACCCCTCCCCTTTTTAAAAATCAAAACACCCTGTTAGAGATGGATTACATCAATGAGTGGGGTGAACTGGCAGTGAGATAGAATTAAATTGCTTTCAATATTGAAGTAAGAATGTTAGCTCACCAGATCCATTTTGCCCATTGTGCAGTTTGACTCCCAATCAAATCCCCAGCCATTGTTTCTTTATAAATCCTTAGGGAAATACTGCAGATGATATTTGGTCAAATCCACACCAACAATCAGGGACATTATTCAGAACCCAGGCCTGGCCACTAGCTCCATAGCCCAATTTGCACAATTATTTACTTGAATTGCTAGTCTGGTTTCTAATGTCATGGACAAAGGATAAGATAATTCTTTTCACTTCAGCATAGTTTCCAAATAAATCAGTCTTTTTTCGCATGTTCACTTTCTTTTCTCCTGTGGTTAGCAGTTCTCTGACTTTCCAAAGGCTCTGTGGAGCTGAGGGTGTAGTTGAAAGGTGGAGCATGTGCTTAGCATTCTGGTAGTCCTGGGTTCAATCCCCAGAACCACATCACCAGCAACAATAACAAAAAAAATGGCTTTGAGGGTATTGGCCACTGAAAACACATATTTGGTACTTTTTTGTCCTTACATAAGTGGTAACTTGTACATGTTTAATACACATAAATTTGATGAGTTTGAAAATTAAGTATATATCACGATAACACTAGAACAATATACACCATAAGCATAGCCATCATCTCCAAAATTTTCTCTCACTCTTTCTATTTATTAGTGTGTGTGTGTGTGTGTGTGTGCGGGTGAGAGAGAGGGTGGAGAGAGGCAGAGGCAGAGAAACTCTTGACAAAAGATCTCCCTCGTAGCAAGTTTTCAAGTGAACAATACAGTATTATTAAGGTACCATGCTGTACAACCGATGTCTAAGAATTATTCATCATGCATAACTAAAACTATCTACTCTTTGACTAGTACTACCTGTTTCCTCTCCCAACCTTTGGAAACCACAATGCTCTGCTTCCATGTGTTTGACTATTTTAGATTCCTAATGTAAGTGGTATCAGACCTTCTTTGGCTGGCTTATAAATTCCTCCAGATTCATCTATGTTGTCGCAAATGGCAAGATTTCCTTCTTTTTCAAGGTCAACTAATTTCCCATTGTATGTATCATATTTTCTTGATTCCTTTAATGATGGACATTGAGGATGCTTCCATGTCTTGGCTATCAGGAATAAAGCCACAGTAGACATGGCTGTGCATTTTTAAGAACCTGCTTTCGATTCCTTTGGATATGCCCAGAAGCAGAATCATGAAATCTTATGGTAGTTCTATTTTTAATTTTTTGAGGAACTTCCATGCTGTTTTTTTAATGGCTGTACAATGTACATTCCTACAAGTGTACAAGAGTTATGAGTCTCCATGTCTTCATCACTATTTGTGATGTTTGATTGTTTTGATAATAGCCATCCTACCCGGTATGCGGTTTTGATTTTCATGTACTTGATAATAATGACTGGAGAGCACTTATATCTGTTGAGTACATCTTTTTTGTCTATTTTGGAGAAATGTCTGTTTAGCTCATTATCTATTTTTAAAATTAGTTATTTGCTTTTTTTTCTATTGAGCTATATAAATTTCCTATATATTTTGGGTATTAATCCCTTATCAGATGTATGGTTTACAAATATTTTCTCTCACTCAAAGGAGGTAGTTTTGTTGTTGTTTATGTTTTGTTTCTATTGTTTAGATCTGTTCTTACTGTACTGGGGATTGAACCCAGGGGTGTCCTACCACTGAGCTACATACACCCAGCCCTTTTTAGTTTTTATTTTGAGACAGGGGCTCTCTAAATTGCTGAGGCTGGTATCAAACTTGGACTCCTCCAGCCTCAACATCCTGACCACTGCACCCAGCTTCTCATCTTGTATGCTGTCTTCATTTTGTTGATTGTATCATTTGCCGTGCAGTAGATTTTTAGTTCTATGCAGTCCCACTTCTCTATTTTGTCTTTCATTGACTTTGCTTTTTGTTGTCATATTCAAGAAATCGATGCCAAGACCACAGTATTTCTGTATTTTTTTCTGGATAGTTTGTATTGATATGGCTTTAAATCGTCTGATCTTGTATTCTGCAATGTTGAATCTGTTGTTAGGTCCCTCCTGTGTATCATTTTAATCTCAGATATTGTAGTTTTCATCCCTAGAAATTCAATTTGGATCTTTCATATCTCCCATGTCTCTATTTAAATTTTTGAACATATAGAACACAGTCATAATAATATCATTGCCAGGTAAATGTAAAATCTGTGTTAGAATCCTGGGTACATTTTAATTTATTGATTTTTCTCATTCATAGGCCATATTTTACAGTTTCTTTGCATTTTCAGTACTTTTAATTAGATGTAAGATAGAAATTTTACTTTTTTGGGTACTGCATTTGTTTTTTTCCTATAAATACACTAAGCTTCATTCTGGGATGCAGTTTAGTTACTTGGAAACAGATTGATCCCTTCCCAATCTTGCTTTTCAGCATTTGTAGGTAGCATCAAAACGGTGCTTAGTCTAGAGCTAATTATTTCATACTCCTAAGATAAGACCCCTCTGTGTACTCCTCCTGCCAGTCCACGAGGCACAAGTTTTCTGTTCAATAGTGAGAACAAGAACAGCTCCCAGTCCTGTTTGAGCATGAACAGAGTTACCTCAGATTCTTTTCCCCTCAACTTCTAGTAATAACTTCATAAAGGTGCTGACGAATACTCAGCCAAATACTCTCAGGGGCTCCCTCGATAGAGAGGCAGAGTTCCCTTTCTGTACAGCTGGCTTCTTTCCAGGGCTTTATTCTGTGAGCTCTAGCTGCTTAAATCTTGTTGGGCTCTTAGCTCTGTCCCCCCAACTCAGGGAGTCCCTTGGGCTCAGCCTACACTACCCCCTGCACCTCAGCTTAAACTCTCAAGGTAATAAAATGAAACAATTGCCAGACTTGCCTCTTTAGTTTCTCAGTGTCAGGGATTCATTGCTGATATCCTGTACCATTTAAATCAATTTTTCTTTATTTTGTTAATTTTTTGTTTGTTTTAGGCTGAAGGTGATTGTGGTCTCTATTACTCTGTTTTGACTGGAAACAGAATTCCTATTTAATTTACTTTTAATTAATTTGAATTTAACTTCCCACATTTTGTTAATAACTATTATATATTGCATAGGGCAGTTAACAGTTGCTGGGGTTAGTGCTGAGTTTTGAATATACAAATGTAATCTTCAAATGAGCACTTTTAAAAATTTACTTATCCTTTCATAAACACTGTATTATAAATGGAAGTTAATTCAGTTAACTATCAGTTCAACTTGACTTAAGTGTATTCATACATTTTGTATTGGAATTGTTCAAGCTTGCTTTAGGTACAGTTCCTGTCTTTGAATTCATGTTATTACATTTTTCTCAGTTTAAGTACAGATTCAAAATTTTAAATGTTACAATGATTATAAAGATGAAGAAACAAAAGTTGAGTTACTCAATTTTGTCATTCCAATGACCATCTGGAGTTTGCTTTTTAAAACATAAAATACTAAAACAGTACAGAGTGAGATGTGCAATACTTTGGTTTACTGAGTGCAAACTTGTTCACAC
Organism: Sciurus carolinensis; assembly: GCF_902686445.1. Taxonomy (NCBI): domain Eukaryota; kingdom Metazoa; phylum Chordata; class Mammalia; order Rodentia; family Sciuridae; genus Sciurus; species Sciurus carolinensis. The sequence goes on from NC_062222.1 coordinate 46,708,411, forward strand.
AGAAAATATTTTTCCAAATTCTTATAAGATCTTCAAACTAAATTTTCTTCTTTTTAATTATTTTTATTGATGCTTTAATTGTTGTTAAACTGCAAAAACGTTATTCTTAGCTGCAACAAACCTATATATAGGTATAATTTTTCCATTTTTCATTAAATATATTAATATAATTTTAACTATTAATCTTTTTTCTTGTAATATGTATTTTACATTTAAAATGTTTATAGCATGATTATATATATGTGAATGTCAATAAAAGAAAAAGGTGTACTATTTGCCTTTTCTGCATAGCTCATTAATTCTTTCATTTTATTTTTACTAAAAAGAATTTTGCTGTATGAAGAAGTATTTAAAAAGTAACTGCTCTGAACTGGGTGTTGGAGCACATGCCTGTAATCCCAGCAACTTGGGAGACTGAGGCAGGAAGATCCCAAATTCAAGGTCAGCCTCAACAACTTAGTGAGACCCTGTTTCAAAAAATATAAAAGTCTGGGAATGTAGCTCAGTAGTAGAGTACCCCTGGGTTCACAGTACATACAAACAGAAAGCATCCGTTGTATGTGACAAATATACTAGGCTTACTGTTTGTCAATAGACAATTTGAACAACTCACATTCCAGACAAAGTGATGGTTTCCTTAATATATAAAGAGGTTCTACCAACCCCCCCCAGAAATCCAATTTATATCAACACATATAACTAATATGTGGAGAAATAAATAAAAATCTCTTTTTGAGCATTTTCATAGGGAAAAATGTAAATAGAAGTATACTCTAATTATATTTTTACATATCAAATTGGCAAAGATAAAAAAGTATAATAAGGTATACTCTCTGTAGTTAATAGCATGGGGAGTAAGCTCTCTTATATATATTGATGCTGGGAATGTAGATTAAAACAATCTCTGTAGCCAGAGATTACATGCCTGTAATCCCAGCTGCTTGGGAGGCTGAGGCAAGAGGATCCTGAGGCAGGAGGATTACAAGTTCCAGACCAGCCTGGGCAACTTAGCAAGACTTTGTCTTAAAATAAAATGTTTTAAAAGGACTGTGGATGTAGCTCAGTACAGTACTTCCTAGCGTATGCAAGGCCTTGGGTTTAATCTCCAATACCACAAAAACAAACATAAAACACCTCTGTAGAGAGAAATTAGGGAATACCTTTCAGTATTAAAATTGTTCATTCCTTTGCTTCAGTAATTTTACTCCCAGTTGAGTATCTGACAGATATACTTAACATATGTGGGAAATGATATGTTTCTATAAGGAAATTCATTACAGCATCATTTATAATTGCAAAACATTGAAGACAATCTAAATGCCCTTTAGTAGGCTGGTTGCACATTGCATCGGTATTAGTGGATGGGATTGGAGAGTAAAATAAGAACTCACCTATACATTGATGATTTCTGGACAGACATGAGGAACTGGTAAGTGGTTGCCTCTGGTGGGACCTGATGGATCAGAGGATAAGGGAAGAAAGAAAATACAACTTTTCCAGGAAACTTTTTAAACCTGTCAGAACATTCTCTACATTTATTATTTTTAAAAATCAATTAAATATTACTACAAATAAATAAAATTTCAGACATCTCATAGTTATTATGAAAAAAAAGGCCAAGAACTAGGTCAATGATTTCCCAAAACAATATTTCCAATTTTTACAGAGACTAGAGATCAGTGTGCAAAAGCCCATCCTACCTGCCAGCATGTGTGTCTGTTCTCCCACAATTTCCAACACCATTTGGTTCCTGGGAAAAGAGGGATATTTATTTCATCATTCTAACTTAATAGTTTTCAAAAGGGACTCTCCTTTTCACATGTGTGCCTTTCTGAATCTACATTTCTATATTTTGCACTATCATTTCTCTTATAATTTCCATAGTGTTTATCTTACCACTCATTGTTTTACCTTGTGTCTCATCTGTGTTCAGTCATTGGCTGTATGTTAAGAACATATATTAAATGCATAGCTGAGAAATAATGTTGGTGGATTAAATATAATGTATTTTTTATTCCCTAAAAAAACTCACTGAGATAAAAATAAAAGGATTTTTTTTAATGTGGAAACATATACCAACAAATATAATGGAGCATAGAGACAACCACAAGTATATTTTAGAGGATGGAAAACATACAGATAGATAGAATCTTATTTAACAATCTGGAAAATTGAATCCCTAATCTGTGACAGAAAGGCCAAGAAACAATCTAATTAATACTGAAGAATATCCCTTAAAAATTAAAAATTTGTAGTGCCAGTCTTCTGTTGGAAGTAAAAGCAAGGTAGACTAAAAGAGGATAATTAGTTGAAAACTTTGAGTAACAGTTACACACTACTTAGCAGGTATAAAATAAAATATTGATAACTTGTTGACAAGGGTATATACATTGTATATAAAATGATATGCACACTTTGAAAAAAACCGATGGGTTCTTAGGAGTGCAAGCATATACCTAGGCAAGAGAAATGGATGTACCTGTCCATACACAAATTTATACATGAATATTCATGACTTAACTGACAATATCCAGAAACTAGAAAGAGCTTAAGTGTCCATCAATAGTAAAATTGATAAAATAAAGGTGGTACATTTGAATAATGGAATACTACTCAGGAATAAAAGTAAAAAATTGCTATAAATACAACAACTTGGATGAATTTCAAAATCATCAAGGTGTAAGAAGCAAAGGACAAAAGATTACAAACTGCATCCTATTTAGATGCATTGCAAAATTACCTGTGGTCACTGTCTGGGGTAAGGACTGAAGGAAGAAGTGACTGAAAGGGACCTCTGGAATTTGGTGGGTGGCAGATGTATTGTTTATCTGTGGAGATTTGGTCATAGGTGACTGCAACTGTCAAAATTCACTAGATCTTGTCCTTTAAATGTGGTTATTGTATATGAAAAAGAACAATAAAAATAATTTAAAAACTTTTCAAATTTCTTATGTGAATTGGAATAATGTATTATTAGGATTGAAAGAGAAGCATTGTCAAATTTTCCATTTGAATGGTTAAGAAGTTGTGGCAGGGCTGGGATTGTGGCTCAGTGGTAGATTGCTTGCCTGGTATGTGTGAGACCCTGGGTTAGATCTTCAGCACCACATATGAATACATAAATAGAAAATAAAGGTTCATTGACAACTAAAAAAATATTTTAAAAAAAGAAGTTCTGGGAGTGTCGGGGCATGGCTTTATATCAGAAGCAGGACTGCCACACCTGTAATCCCAGCAGATCGGAAGGCCAAGGCAGGAGGATTACAAGTCCAAAGCCAGGCTCAGCAATTTAGCAAGACCCTGTCTCAAAATAAAAAATAAAAATAAAAAGAGCTAAGGATACGTTTCAGTGACTGAGTACCTCTGGGTTCAATCACTGCTACAAAAAAAAAAAAAAAAAAAAAAAGGAGGATAGAGAAATGTTGGGGCTACATGCAATCTACCACAATCACCATCATATAGAATTTAAATAGAATCTTAAATGTCTGCTTTCTCATTTATTTTGACATTTGATCCTCACAGTAATTCTCTGAGAACATTATCTGTATTTTCCATGTTTTGTAAGAGAGAAAACAGGAATCCCATCAATGGGCCCACCCAGAGAGGCTGAGCCTGGAGGATTACAAATTTGAGACCAGCTTGGGCAACTTAGCAAGACCCTGTTTCAAAATAAAATTAAAAGGGCTGGGGATGTGGAGTTGTAGCTCAGGGGTAGAGCACTGCCTTGGATGTTCTGTTTCAATCTCTGATACCGAAAAAAAGAAAGTAAGAGGCTCAGAAAGGAAAAGTCAATTATCCAAAATCACAGCCAGCTAGCAGTATTTTTAATAATGTCCTCCCAAAAGGGAAAAAGTCCATCAGGACTTTTTCTCACTTTGGTCATCATAGTTGATCATCTTTTTTCCTTTGTTTGTAGGTTAAAGGTGAACAAAGAAAAAAAAAGGTGAGGAAGGAAACGGAGGTAAAGCTAAATAGCTGCACACTGGAGTTGATAAGATCTGGAACAGGAGATTGTTTTGTTTCTTGTTTGTTTTCTAATGACTATGTGAAATGATTTCATTGTACTTCTGCCTCGAGAGAAAAAAAAAGTTCACACCCAGAAAAAGCTACTTCATTGCAAATACCAAAAAAAGGATTTAAAAAAAAAAAGCCCACATATGTAAAGCAACAGCAGCTAAAGGAGATGGAACCAGATGACTAGGCTATAATACTAATTGCTAGAAATTTTTGATCATGTACGCCCAAAATATGTGAATATATTTATTTCTAAATAATAAATGCACTGTTGTACAAATAAATATGCCTGAAAGAACAAAATTTTAAACACATTAATATTTTAATAATTTGACTCTTCATCTTTCATGGGATAATATTTTTCATCACACTTTATTATTTTTGAAATTTTCCATTTGATTTTAATGGCATGGAAACAATACCACCACAAAGAACATCATGCAGATTTATGGGAAGATACTCATCATTAAGGATATCAGTTGTAAATCTAGATTTCTCATAGTCTTTTTAATACTGCTGATTGGAGGGCAAAGCTGACCTAGCCTCATGTATTCAGTCAGCATCACAACCCAGGCCCTACCTACAACCCCTACATGGAGCAGATTGTAGAATCCTATTGCTCAATGAATTTTCTGGACTACGGTACACATGTTATTTCTAATTCTTACAATAACCTTGCAAAATTGGAAATATTACCCTTATTTTACAAAGGAGGAAATTCATGTTTACAAGGGTAACTTGCCCGTAGCTACATAATTGTAAGCACTCTAAACTGGGGCTAGAAATTAGGTTGGTTCCATCCTCATCTGTACAGTGAGGTGATCTGTTTTGTTTTTTCTTCACTTCTTCATCTTCAAACAGAAGCCTTTAGTCAGTTGCTTAGTTAATGTTTATTCTGTGTTTTATAGCTCACTGCAACCTCAGATGCATCTCAAGAGGATCTGGTGGAGGAAAAGTGCTTACTGAAAAAGTACACCTATCGCTCCTGCAATAAAGTTTTCTGCCAACCATGGCAGAAGTGCATTGATGGGACCTGTGTTTGCAAACTCCCTTATCAATGCCCCAAGAATGGCACCTCAGTGTGTTCGACTAATGGGAAAAGCTACCCGACTTATTGTCATCAAAAGAGTTTTGAATGTCTTCATCCAAAGGCAAAGTTTTCAAATAAGGAAACATGCAGAGCTGAAGGTTGGAAAAACCTACTTGTCAAGCCATTCTGTGTTATGAAGGCAATTGTATACCCTCCTTTTTATTAGAAAACACTTTCCTATGAAATAGTATGATGACAACTCAAAATTCTCTAGACATTCCACAGTAATTAATTCAATAGTAGCTGAACTGTGCAGCCCTTTGAGACATCCCCGTTCTCGCTTCTGCTTGGTTAAAGGGATTACTCCCAGGGCCACCCAGTTGGTTCAGAACCCAGTGTAAAACTGACATGTAGGCTCGTCAGTCCTCATCTCCTCCTTTGGACCTTCAGTCTCAAGGCGGGTGGGGCAGCCTTCTAGTATCTACCCCACCCCCCGACCCCATCCAGAATCCAATTGGCCCTGATTTTCCAAGGGAAGCTTGAAACATGACTGACCTAGGGACATACTCCAACTTAGCAAACTTGACAGGTCAGACCAAGGAGCTTATCTACACTCCATCAGAGGCCTAGTGTAATGAGGAGCCTGGACCCTCCCCACCCCAATACACCTGGAAGAGTGTTTAAGATTAGGGATCTCAAAGCAGGTGCTAGCAGTTCATGCTGTGTCCCAGTTACGGGAGTCTGAGGCAAGAGGATCGTTAAATTTGAGACCAGCCTCAGCAACTTAACAAGACCCTGTTTCAAAATAAAAATGAAAAGGGCTGAGGATGCAGCTTAGTAGTAGAACATCCCTGGGTTAAATCCCCAGTACTAGAAGAAAAAAAAAAAGTTTTAAAAAAGAAAAAGGATTAGGGATCTCCCTGTCAATCAAACTGACTTTTGAATTCCTCTAAACCCCACTTTAGTTATTGACAAACTGTATAATCTCTTTGTACACCAGTTCCCTTGTCTATAATTGAATAATGAAACTTCCTAAGTCACAAGACTTGTGGAAATTAAATAAAATGATGCATGTAAAAAGCTCTTCACACAGTGCTTGGTACAGAAAGTGCTCATCAAATTTTAGCTATGACAACGAAACTCAGGCTCATTCCCTTCTGATATCAAGTTATCGCAGATACTTCTGAACTTACAAAGGAATGTTTAAAATGTTCTTTTTTTTTTTTTTTTTAAGAGACAGGGTTTTCTTTTTTAAACCGTTTTTTGTTTTTGTTTTTTTTTTTTTTCCACTATATTGCACGGGAACTCTGGGGCTCAAGCAATCCTCCAGCCTCAGTTCCCAAGTAGGTGATGACAGGTACATGCCACTGCTCTGGGCAAAACATTCTTTTCAAAGGTCCTAAGACATACAGCAGCTTACAGTGGCCTATATAATTTTGTGGTGCTGAGTTAAGATAGTGAGGTACTAAAATGCTCCCTGCTTGAGCCCATTTCTATTACCCATCAGAGAGGAAAATGGCGATAGTTGACCATATTTTGTCAGTGTCAGATTTTCTTCTCTTGAGGCATTAAATGCTTTAAATATTTGAGAATACATAAACCTTTTCTTTATTTTCATTAATTTGTCTTAACTTCTAAGAGTGTGGATTTTGGAGTAAGAAGAATAGAGCAATTTCTGTGGATCAGTCAGTAGCTTAATTACACTTAGATTTAGGTTTCTCACATAGAAAATGGGGGATAAATATGGGCTTAACTGTGTGTGTGTGTGTGTGTGTGTGTGTAGATACTAGGATACTAGGGATTGAACCCAGAGTCACTTACCACTAAGCTACATTCACAGCCCTTTTTTATTTTGTCACAGGGTCTTGCTAAGCTGTCCAACCTGGCTTCAAACTTATAATCCTCCCACCGCAGTCTCCAGAGTAGCAGGCTAGCTGGGCTAGCCTGGCTAGGCTTCATCTTTATAGGGCGATGATTTAATGAACTTCTATGTAACTGGGTAGTACAAATACTGACACATAATAAGCACTCATAAAATCATTGCTTATTATTTATTAAAATCTTCATGGTGTCTAAAGTTATCTTGAAATTAGGTATTTTAATATTGTAAAGGCATTTTCATTGAAAGGGAAAAAAGTAGATGCCTAAATATCGCTCATCTTTTTTGTTTATTTACTGTAGGAAAATTTAATGTTTCCTTAAATTATGGAAATTCAAATTCAGAGGGAATTGTTGAAGTAAAGCTTGTAGACCAAGATAAGAAAATGTTCCTATGTAAAAGCAGCTGGGGCATAACAGAAGCCAATGTGGCCTGCCTTGACCTTGGATTTCAACAGTGAGTATTAGTGGATTTTTCTCAGGGTTGATTTGATTGTTCCAACTATTTGCTTTTTGACCTAATCTTTCTGTGCCTTAATTTCCTTATGTGTAACCTGTCCACCTCATGGCATTGTGATGAGGATTAAATGTGTTCATGTTTGCCTAGCACTTGGCACCCTGCTGAGCACAGAGCACCTATAGACTTAAGTATCTGGATTGAATCCTGTGGTGACTTTCACATAGTCATTACTGTCTAATGTCTACTCATCTAGAATTATGTCCACTTTTTCCCACCCAATATTGTTTATTATGTCTTTTCTCTATCTTCTTTAATCAACTTTGCAGAGGTTTCTGTTTGATTGGTCCTTTTGTAAATGGTCTTTCATTTCCTTATTGCCAACTTCATTAATCTTTGCTGTTATCTTTGACATTTGTCCCCCCTTATACTTTTTCTAATTTCTTTTGAGCTGAATGCTTAACTCGATTATTGCTTAACTTGCTTTCCTAATATAAACAGTTAAGGTACAAATTTACCTCTTAGGTAATATTTTTATCTGTATTCCATAAATGTTCATAAGTGATATCTTATTTATTATTCAGTTCAAAATAAGTTCTAATTTTCAATATATTTTCCTTTTTGACCCATATTCCATTTAGAAGTTTCTCCTTTTTTTAACTTTCCAAATATTCATATTAATTTGCTTTTGGTTAACTTTTTGTTATTCATTTCCTATTAAATTGCATTGTGGTCAGAGAATGTCCCTGTATGATGATAAAATGATGACAAAGTTTTTTTTTTTTAATCTTCTGCCTTTCCTCCTGTATTTGGTTTGTAAATTACACATTCTATATCCGTTCTTTAGTGGTTAGCTTTGAATTTATACCTTGACTTAGGAATTCCTTACATTCTTGGGAATAATGGGAGAAATGTCATTACCCCATCAAGTTGCCAATATTAATTCCACCTTATTTTTATATGCATCTGAAGTTAATCACCATTATTATATACTGTTGTTTAGTCGATGCTCAGTCAGGTTTACTTCCTGTTTATACCAATTTCTTAGTTTATTCCTTCTTACATCTCACACTTCATTCTGGACTCAATTTTTTTTCCCCTAAACTACACTTGCTAGTTCATTGGTGAGAGTCTCTTATTATAAATTGAACCATGGGATATTGCAGATTTGCAGCAGTTTATATCTGTGGCTCAACCTAATGGTAAACTCTCTCTGCTTTGATTTCTCAGTATTTTGTTCTTATCCTATTTTGTATAAGTTTGTGGACAGATTTCTCTGATTATTAGCCAAGGGGGATTTCTCATACTTCCTTAAGAACTCACTGAGAGTCTTTATTATATTTTTGTAGTATTTTTAGACATTTTTAGGTTGTGAGATTTTTCAGGTTTTTCAGTTTATTTGCCTATCAAACTGCTCCAAATGGCTCTTGTCATGGAGCAATTTCATGACTACTATTATCATTAGGGATCTGAAATAATTAAAATTACCCTCCTTGTTCTCTATGCCTTTCACTCTAATTAGTCTGATGTTTAAAATTGCCATTTCTATTTTATTTTTTATTCCATTTGTCTGCTGTATCTTTGCTCAACTTGTAAATTTGAACCTACTTTCCTCGTTCATTTCTAAAGAGAAGCAAGGTACAATTGAATGTCCTGGAAGATTTCACTGTAAATCATCTCTAGGATGTTGGTTAACTGAGGAGGCTTCTTCTTTGCCTAAATTCTGAACAAATTGTGATGTCCAAGCACTTGTATATAGATGACAGAGTACCACCATAGTACTCTTGAGACTGAATTGAGGATGCAGCATAGTGTAAAAGCAAATAGATCTACTAGAATTAAACCAACTTAATTTCTAAATCTTGAGCAGTGATGGAAACAACCAGGTAAGCTTTGCACCATGCAGCAGGCAAAGAGACTCCCAAAAGGAAAAGGTGAAAAACTGAGCTAACCAGGCCTGATTGTATTTCTAAAATCCTTTGATCAAAGTAATCTGCTCTCTTTCCCACAGAGAAAAACAAAACAAAAGAGAGAGTCCAGGAACAGTGCATCACAGATTAAAAGAAATCACAGGAGTATTTTCTTCCTTAATAGAAACAGGGAAGTGGAGGCCAATCTTTGCTTGAGTGTTTGGCATGTTTTGAACCCTGGCTAGTCAGCTTACATTGATAGTTTGGTTAATCTTTATAAAACTCGCTGAGGTAGTCTTATTCCCTTTCACAGGTAGATATTGAGGCTCAGAGAATTTAAGTATCTTGCCCAATCTGTAACTCATATGTAAAAAATGAGAGGAAATTAGACCCTTACTTCCTAGTGTAAGACTATATATGAATGCTCTAATTGTTCTACCATCATGTTTTATTTATTCTCTTTGCAGGGGTGCTTTAAGTACTCAAGGAAGGTTTCGTATTCCTGAAAATTTCCACATAAACTCCACTGAATGTCTGCATGTCCATTGTCAGGGATTAGAGACCAGTTTGGCTGAATGCACTTTTACCAAAAGGAGGACTAAGAGTTCCCCAGGTCTAGCTGGCGTGGTGTGTTACAGACAGAATTCAGGTTGGTGGAGTACTTGCCTGATACTTTTCCTTCCTTCAAGATTGTTCAAACCATGCCTACATAAACAAACTAATGATGGATATACCCAGCTGTCAGTCATGGAGGCAAATGATATATGGGACCTATCATGTTTTGGGTTTTAAAGCCTAAATTGGTGCTTTCCCCCTATCATTCCTTATTGCCATTCAAACATTACTTGCATCCACTTTCCTATATGGGAAGAAAATTGCCCGACACCTCTTTTCTTCCTTGAACATGTAGATTAAAGTTACCATCACAACAAAGTTCAGTCAAGCATGAGAAAAATATTTTAGCATCTCCTTCAAGAATTCCATCCTAGGGCTGGGGTGTGGCTCAGTGGTAAACCACTTGCCTCGCACATATGAGGCACTGGGTTCAATTCTCAACACCACATAAAAATAAATAAATAAAGTAAAGGTATTGTGACTATCTACAACTAAAAACATCTTTAAAAAAGATTTCCAGCCCACTCACCATTATGTACAGCTAAATGTACCCAATAAAAAATATGGAAAGAGGGAAAAAAAGAATTCCAGCCTATACACATTCCTTTAAGATGTTTAAGTGACCACATCACTGCCTGGGTTTCCAGGCAGTCACTGATGCTTTGCTCCTCCATCCTGATTGGAATACTTTGGCCATGTGTATGGTATTAAAGACCAAAACTGTACACTTTCCCTTTTCAGTGCTAAGAAAAAAAAAAGTATCATCAAAATGCAAATGGCACTTCCTCAAGAGGACTCTTAAAGTTCAGGGAATAATATCAAGAATTAATATGGGATGGCATCAAATTAAAAAGCTTCTTCACAGCAAAGGAAACAATTAATAACATGGAGAGCCTACAGAATGGGAGAATACTACTACAGAATGTCAGCTAGCCCTCTGACAGGAGAATAGAATAGTTAGAATAGAATAGTTAGAATACATGAAGAACTCAAAAACTTACAACCAAGAAATTGATAAATGGGCAAATGAAGCAGACATTTCTCAAAAGGAGAAATACAAATGACCAATAAATATGTGAAAAAATGTTCTACATCTTTAGCAATTGGGGAAATTCAAATTAAAACTACACTAAGATTTCATGTCACTCCAGTTAAAATACAAGGGTGTGGGAGAAAATACTTTCACAATGTTAGTGGGGTTGTGAATTAGCATTACCACTATGGAAGTTAGTATGGAGATTCCTCAAAAGACTGGGAATGGAACCATCATATGTCCCAGATACAAAACTCCTCAGCATTTATCCAAAAGAATTAAAGTCATCATACTAGTCATTATACTACAGTGATACATGCATACCCATGTTTATAGCAGCTCATTTCACAATAGCCAAACTATGGAACCAGCCTGTGTGTCTGGCGGCAGATCAATGGATAAATAAAATGTGATGTATATACACAATGGAGTTTTATTCAGCCATTAGGAAGAATGAAATTATGTCATTTGCAGAAAATTGATGCAACTTGATAGCATCACGTTAAGTGAAGTAATCCAGAATCAAAAAACCAAAGATTGTACGTTTTCCCATATGTGAAAACTCAAGAGGAAAAAGAAAAGAAAGGTGGGGGTCCAGAATCTCAAGAAAATAGAAGAAAGGTCAGTAGAGTAGAAGAAGAGGACTGGGGAAGGAGGAGGGATGGGAAATGGGAGGTACTGAGGAATTAAATTGACCCCAAATTATGTTAGGTACATGTACAAATATGTAACAATGAAGTCCAAAATCATGTACAATCTTAAGGCACCAATAAAAAAATGATCTAAAAAACGTAAATGGCACTGCCCATGTGTCCTGGGAGTCGGGGTGGGGTTAGTGTAGCAGCGGGAGAAGAATGGGGAGCACCAGTGCTTGCCATTTCAGCTAGTGCTCCTGTTCCTGAACTCCCCCATCTCAAGACTACAGACTTCTACCAACAACACTGGTTTTCAGAAATAATGAAAGGGCCACCATAAGCCGGCTTTGGCATTTATTTTCTTTATCAGCCATATATTACTAAGTTGATACTACTAATATATTTTATATCTTTTTTTTTGAGATCTGATTTTATCTTAATGTCCCCATTATCCCAAAAAGGTCACAAGGATTTTACGCCACAACTCCATAACTAAATTTCACAAAAATGATTCCTCTTTACAGATTCTCCAACAAATGAGTTCTTCCAGTGTGTGAATGGGAAATACATCCTTCAGCAGAAAGCCTGCGATGGGATAAATGACTGTGGTGATCAAAGTGATGAGCTGTGCTGTAAAGGTAGACATAAATCTAGCTTTTATATCCTCCAATTCATTCTTCTGACTAAAAAGGTAAAAACAATTTTATTCTTGAATTGAAGAGTCTTCCTCATTCATTTTATTTTTTCGTTTTTCTTCATTTGTACTAGGGATTGAAACCAGGGGCGCTTTGCCACTGAGCTACACCCCCAGCCCTTTTTATTTTGTATTTTGAGACAGGTTATCACTGAGTTGCTGAGGCTGGCCTCCAACTTGCAATCCTCCTGCCTCAGCCTCCCAAGTTGCTGAGATTATACAAGCATGCACCACCTCATCCAATTTTAAGAAATGAAGGAACCTCTCCAACTTGTGTTTGTACAGGGTGCCGGGGTGACAGTTTCCTTTGTAAGTCAGGTGTTTGCATTCCAAGCAAGTATAAATGCAACGGTGAGTTGGACTGCATTACAGGAGAAGATGAAGTCGGTTGTGAAGGTAAATTAGTTTTGTGATAACTTTTTTTTCATTATTAAATCCACAGATTCTGAAACTTTTTTTTTTTTTAGTAACGTGTTACCTTAAATGACCACAGGTAAGTGGAGCAATAAGAACATTACTGAATGGGCATTTGAAGAACTACGGAATAGATACCTCATAGTTTCACCTAGTAAATATCTTGTTATTTCAGAACTTTCTGTTATTTAAAAAAACTCACATACACAATAAAGACAGACTTAAAATGGCTCCCTATGGTCCCATCTTTCAGCTGCAACACTTACTGATAGTTTGAAGTCTTTCTCATCTCTCTTCCAGCTTCTTTGTTTATTGGAGTATTTTAAACTAAATTTCAGATATCATGTCTCACCTGTTTGCATATCTAATAATGAAAACATTACATATATTAAACCATTCTCTCATTAGTGTACCTAGAAATAATGGTTCCCTATCATCATTAATAATCCCATGATTCCTTATCATTACTTAATAACCACCACATTCAAATTTTCCTACCTCAAAAAATGTCTTTTTCAAGTTAACATGTTCAAATTAGGATCCAAAAGAACATGAATGTTGCATTTGTTTTTCACCTTATTAAGGTATGTTTTATTATTTTTTTCAATATATATTTTTTAGTTGTCAATGGATCTTTTATTTTATTTATTTGTTTATTTACATGCAGTTCTGAGGATCAAACCCGGACCTTACATATGCCAGGAAAGTGCTCTACCACTGAACCACAACCCTAGCCCCAAGTCTGTTTTATTCTTTAAGCCACCTATCCTTTCTCCTCACCCGATTTTTTTATACCATTGATTATTTTTTTTTTTTTTAAGAAAAGCTGGGTCTTATGGAATGTTCCTTATTCTGAACTTACAGAGACTTGGTTAGATGCAAGATTTAATATTTCAGGCAAGAATTCTTGATGTTTTTTGTCTTCTGATCTGTCTCACTTCTAGTCATGTTAAGATCGATCCCTGGATAAGTTTGATGCCTCCATTAAAATGCTCCATCATAATCTTTCACCTAATGATTTTAGCAGCCTTTGTAATTGTTACCTACATCCACCTTATCAGTAAGGGCTATAGAAGGTCAATTTCTAATTCTATCATTCTTTCTATATTTATTAACTGAAATTATACTGGAAAAAATTTTCCTCCATCACTGATTTTATTTCCATAAAATGTAACTCATAGAAAAAAAGCAGGATAATTTTTTAAATTCTTTTTTCCCCACATTTTTTATTGGTCCATTAAAGTTGTACATAATGATGGGATCTGTTGTTACAGATTCATACATGTAACAAGATAACAATTTAATTTGGCCAATATCACGTCGCTCCCTCCCTCCCTCCACCCCTTGGTCCCTTTCCTCTACTGATCTCCCTTTGAGTTTGATGAGATCAGCCCCCACCTTTCTTTTCCTTGTTTCTCTTTAGCTTCTCCCTACATCTGAGAGAAAACATGCACCCTTGACCTTCTGAGTTTGACTTATTTTGCTTAACATAATGTTCTCTAGTTCCAACTATTTAAAAAAGCAGGATATTTTTTTTCATTTTTTATTTGTTCTAATTAGTTATATGTGACAGTAGAATGTATTTTGATACATCATATATAAATGGAGTATAGCTTCTCATTTTTCTGCTTGTACATGATGTAGAGTTACACTGGTTGTGTAATCATATATGCACGTAGGGTAACAATGTCAGATTTATTCTACTATCTTTCCTCCTCCCATGCCCCCTCCCCTCCCTTCACTCCTCTCTGTCTAATCCAAAGTACCTCTGTTCTTCCCTAACTAGTCTCCCTTATTGTGAATTAGCATCCCTCAGAAAAAATATTTGGCTTTGGTTCTTGGGCTTAATTTATTTCAAAAAGCAGGGTGATTCTTAATCCTCCCCCTTTCCTTACCAATGAGTTTGCACTGAGGACAACCTCCAATGGTAAAAATATCATATATTGTGGCTGGGGTTGTGGCTCGGGGGCAGAGCACTTGCCTAGCATGCGTGAGGCCCTGGGTTTGATCCTCAGCACCACATTAAAAAAAAAAAAAAAAAGGTCTCGTGTCCACTTACAACTAAAAAACATGTGTGTGTGTGTGTGTGTGTGTGTGTGTACACATATATATATATTATATACTTGTTCTGCATAACACAGAATGAATTCGACTGACTTTTGCTTTTTGGAGGAAAAAAATCACTTTAAGTGATTCTATTCATTCACTTACTCAATGATTATTAAGTTCCTACTATGTGTACCAGACCCTGTTCTGGGTTCTAGGGTTACAATAGTGAACGACATTTTGAAAATCCCTGCCCCTTTATGGATCTTACCTTCCAGTGCGTGAAGCAAGACCATACAAAAGAGAGTAAGTAAAATAAAAGGTACTAAGAAGAAAAATAAAGTAAGGAAGGAGGATAGAAAATACTGTGGGTAAGTTTTGAAATTTTAGGTAAGGTAGCCTGGGAAGCACTCACTGAGGTTACTGTTAGAAAACCACGTAGAGGAAATGCAGCCAGCCCCTCAGGTGTCTGCAGGAGGATGTTCCAGGCACAGCAACATGCATACAGTGTTTCCCCATGTGAACTTACCCCGTGTGCTTGAGGGACAAGCGGTAAGGTGGCGAGTGTGAGAGGTGGTACAGGTGATAGTATTGAGACAGCAAGAGAGAAGCTCCAGGAGAGGTAGAGTAGAAGGTGTTGGGCAATCAACTAAGGCCTGTTAGAGAGTAAAACAAGGACTTGGGGCAGAGTGAAATGATCTGACTGACATGTTAAATCAGGATTACTCTGGCTGCTGGCCATAGAAGGAAAGGGAAGAAATGAGGACCCAGTTAGGAAATCATTGCAGGGACGAGATGAAAGTGACCAGGACAAGAGGGTAGGAACAAAAATAATGAGAAGCAGTCAGATTCTGGATATATTTTGAAGGTTGAGCCTGTAAGATGTGCCAGTTGATTGGATGGGGGTTCAAGGTAAATGTGCAGTCGAGGGTGGTTGTACCCCATTTATGGAACTTATCCCATGCTGTGAATGTATAACGACTACTTTAGAGAGGAAGAGGGAAGCTTTTGTTTCCCATTCAGTGGTAGAGTGCCTCATTTAATATAGCTTTTGTCATTTTCTGTGGTATAATTATTCCACCAAGGGGGATCTCAAGCTGTTGATATACACGTCTTTGAACTTGAGCTGGGAAGCCCTGGATACAGGAGCTCTTCAGACTGGCCCAAAACAGAGCCAGTACACCACAGAATTGCTTTCCACTGTTTTTGTAGTTCTTGGTACTCCTCTTTCCTTTCCTTCTTAACAGTATACATCTTGAAAATAGAATCTGTTTTTATATTGCAAATATCCCAGAACAAGCGTCTTACCCATAAAAATTAAGTAAATGTTGAAGATATGTGCAAATAAATGAATTGATATTGATTATATTTCAGCATTACTTGTATGGCAATATGAGACTTACTGAGATTTTCTTCAGTTTTCCATTGAGATCAGCTTTTAAATGAAAGAATATCCACTGGACATGGTGGCACACACCTGTAATCCCAGCAACTGGGGAGGCTGAAGCAGGAGGATCACAAGTTTGAGACCAGTCTTGGCAATTTAGCGAGATCCCGTCTCAAAATAAAAAATAAGAAAAAAAAATATATATACAAATACATAAGGATTGGGGATGTAGCTCAGTGGTGGAGAGCCTAGGTTCAATCCCCAGTATTACAAGAAAAGAAATGTCCTTTTTAGAATTTCAAATCATTATATTTCCTTTCAAAGGGTATATAAGCATTTGGGCAAAAGTGCCTTCAGGTGTTTAATCCTTAGTAGAGAGAGGAAGAAAGAAAAGGTTTTCGGGTAGGACAGTGAACCATAAGGCTCTATAGCGTCATCTCCTTTCTTCAGTGTGAGAGTAGTTTGGGCTTCTTCCTTCTCCTCTTCTTTCCCCTCCCCCTCCTTCAATTTAAAACTCTAAAGTTTAAGATCAAGGGACAAAATTTGCTTATGGGGGGCGGGGAATTCTCCTGCAAGGAAGTCACTACAATATAAAATTTATTTTCATATAAATTTCTTAACTCAATATCAAAACTCCACTTAGTCAACTGTCGTTATTAGTCCTTCAGTTTCCCCTTTAGGATGAGCTGTGCCTTTTGTAGTTGGACAGGGGTTATACTATTCCCCTCTAAGAAAGAGAAGTGAGAGCAGAGATGCAAAATTAACATATTCATTGACTTCCACTTCAAGTGGCCAGGTCATAACCACTAAATCAAGGGAGGTTTGAATTTTGTCTCGGTTGCATTTGTCTTTTATAAGCCCTTCTTTTATTAATATGTTAAAATAGTTACAAATTTTATATCATTGAATGGTAAGTTTGCTGTTGAATGGGTGTTCAATGGATCTCAAATACTAATCTTTTTTTAAAATTCAAGTTAAAATGAATTTTTCCTGGATGAAATTGGTGTGTGTTTAAATGCAAGATGAAAAGTTTGTTATTTGGTATTAAAATTCAAAGTAAAATGGCATACTGACTTTTTTTCTTAACCTTTTCATAACTATGAATTTTCATTTGTTGTACTGTTCCTGAAATAATGATTTGGGTATATTTTATTCAAACGAAACTGATCTCTTTGCTATATTGAGTTTTTTTATTTTGCTTATAGGAGCGGAACATCCTTCAATTCAAGGTAAATCTATTTTTATAATAGAATAATTATATTACAGGTGAAAAATAAGTTTTTCCTTATATATGTTATAATATATAGAGAGATAGTTATACAATAATATGGTGTGGGGTTTTTTCTCAATTAAAAATTATCCTTCACTGTGATAAATATTATTTTGATTTTGCTTTTTGTTTTTCTTCAAGCCTTGCACCCAGGGCTCAAGTTAAAACTTTATTAAAATTTTGGGATACCAAAACATTGAAATAAAACTAAGAATCTATTGTTTTCTTGTATTTTAATATAACTATTAACTGAGCATAATGTGACCACGTGTCATTAGTAATCCAGCTTTAACATTAGGCTAGCACAGAGGTTTTGTTCATTTAGTGGGGTAAACTTTCTGTCTCATGGCCTGCTCACCAGAAAACCATTCACAGTGGACCTTCCCTGCACATTTTTCCTTTGACAAACATCTTTCTCCTCTTACTTTAATTTTTTCTCAAAACCAAGGCAGGTCCTGAAGAAACTGACACTAGAGAAAATATAATATGTTTACTTCCATAAGTAGATATCCCCAAGCCCGCCAGCTCTTTGGGGCCACCCTTTGCTTAGTTATTCAGATTAAATGACTCAAGGCCCCAGCCAAAAGTTCATGTTCCTCCTCAGGATTTCTTAGGATTCCTTGGAGACAAAGTAGCTCAAGATCACCCCTTTCCCTGAATGTCTATTCTCAATTAGTTCCTTCTGTTACTTCTCACTTGTCATTTACCCGCTGTTCTTTATTTTCTCCCCGATTCATTCCTTTCCTTCTTCCTTCCTGCCCTCCTTTCTTTCCCACTTCCCTCTCTAGTTTTGAACCTTAGTGGCAAAGGAATGAGTTGATGACACTCCTCAGTTCATTGAACATGATCATCATTCATGACAGCCAGGCCCCTTTCTGGCTTTATCCCTGCACCCTACTTCCATTCTCCTCCCCATATAGTTGAACATTTTAATGCGACTTAAAGTCTATGTCATTTCGTTTGTATGCATTCTTCTCTAATGTGCATTCTTATTTCATGAGCATACATTTTTTTCTTTTTCTTTTTTTCCCCACTTTTTTTTTTTAAATTGGTTCGTTATAGTTGCAGGTAATAATGGAATTTGCTGTTGCATATTTATATGTGCACACAATATAACAATATAATTTGGTGTGAGCATACATTTTTTAACTCACATAGTATTGTATTGTGGATCTCTTGTCTTCTTTCTTCCTTTCTTTCTCTTTCTTTCTTCCTTTCTTTTTTCTTGAAAGAATTACATTTTAGAGATCTTTCCATGTTGTTATTTGTTAATCTAATCTCTTGCTCCTAAATCACCACATAGAATACTCTGCCATGACATCAGTTTGCAAATTCATTTCTCATTTGTAAAATGTATATAATGTTAGTAGGTGTTTTCTGCAAGGAACAATTGAGTTACCTCCTGTAAAATACTTCTCATGGTATATGGAATATGAATTTTTTAATTTGTTCAATTTGGGGCAAGAACATACTTAGATATGTAATAAGAATTGTCAAAATAAAGTAACTGAAAAAAATACTCTGACACATTCACCTTTTATACTCTATTACCCATTTATCTATTAACTCAATTGCCAGTGAGATTTGTTGACTAGAAACCCTTGACTTTTATGTTTCTGAAGATATGTTTTTCTTACATTTCTACTTCTGAAGTTTTATGCTGCTTTTCTAATACCCAGTATACCTCAGCTCCACTGGACTTTCCCTACCTTCCTTTTGAGTCTTCTATGATTCATAAGGGTGCTTTAATGAATGCTCCTGAGTTGAGCCTCTCTTGCCCCAGAAAACAACTTAGTTGTGTGACATAACAGATACATGTATGCCTGACCCAAAAAGAATGTGGGAAAACTAGGGAAAAGACCTAGGATTGCTGCAGGAAAGTAACATTGCTTTCCTGGGCTATGCTGTCACGTCCTCATCCAAAGAGGAGTAATATGTTAGAGGGAATCTGCTTTCTGATCCTCAGGCCAAAGAAATCATAATCCTATGCATGGAAATGGTCT
The DNA here is from genome assembly GCF_902686445.1 of Sciurus carolinensis. Taxonomy (NCBI): domain Eukaryota; kingdom Metazoa; phylum Chordata; class Mammalia; order Rodentia; family Sciuridae; genus Sciurus; species Sciurus carolinensis. Next base: position 46,727,797 of record NC_062222.1, read on the forward strand.
AGGATGACAGAGTAAAGAGGGGAAAATCCTGTATAACTTCAAACAAAAGTCTAAGGAAGAAAAGGATTTTTTTTCCTTTCAACTTCCGCATTCCAGATGTCTAATGCTAGCAATACCTAGCACTGAAACCAAAGAGATATATTTGTGTGCATTACCCCTGTAAGAAGTGCCTTATTGCCAGGTGTGGTGGCACATGCCTATAATCCCAGTGGCTTGGGAGGCTGAGGAAGGAGGATAGTGGATTCAAAGCCAGCCTCAGCAATTTAGTGAGGCCCTAAACAACTCAGAAAGACTATGTTTCTAAATAAAATATTTAAAAGGACAGGGCTGTCCATAAGTAGATGTCCCCAAGCCCTCCAGCTCTTTGGGGCCACCCTTTGCTTAGCCACTGAGGTGGCTCAGTGATTGAGCAACTCTGGGTTCAAACCCTGTTACAAAAAAAAAAAAAAAAAAAAAAGTACCTTATTATGTATAAAAGAGAGGAATCTTTTTATACAGTCCTTTTTAAGGGAGGACAAATTTTAAGACAAAATTATTATAAGAGTTTAGATGATTTTAATTGATCTAATTTTATCTATAAAAATAATTTCAAACATTGAAACTTTTTGTTTTATTATAGATGAAATAGAAATTTTGTCTGCAGATATGAATGCAGGTATGTTAACATTATACTTTTTTTTTACTAGTGATTCACTGGTTTAAGCTTGTATTTTAATGCCAGTTATTAGCTAGATAATCTTAGGTGAGATACTGAACCTCAAACACAATATTGAATAATAAAATAGTTCCCTGTTTTATGGAGATTTAAAAATGAAATTCATGTAAGACTCAACTTTGAATTGCCAGGTCCCAAAATTAATGAAAAAAATTTTTAATTAACCAATGAGTGAAAGATTTAAATCTCAAAAGTAACAGATATCAATTCAGAGGGATTTTCAATAAAAGCTCTTTATTGTCTATACATCATAACTTTAATTTTCAGATATTCCCCAACCTCACTTCACAGTTCTTAATGGATGAGATCTCTCTTCTTTCAAAAATACAAGCGAAAACTTAAGATTCACCATCACACTCTACCCCCGACCCATTTTTTAGGATCAGTGAGACCAGGTCTAGCCTGTGGTTCAGTGGTAGAACACTTGCCTAGCATGTGCAGGGTCCTAGGTTTGAGCTCCAGTTCTGTGAAAAAGAAAAGAAAAAAAGGTAGGTAAGAGCAACAACAACAACAACAAAATGTATCCACATTCATTTACAATTTCACTTGATTGGGGTCCTATCTCCTATTGGTACGCCCAAAATAATTAAGAGTCAGGGGCTCTGTTTGTGGCTCAGTGGTAGAGTCTCGCCTAGCACTAGGTTCAATCCTTAGCATCACATAAAAATAAAATAAAGGTATTATGTTCACCTACAACTAAAAATAGTTTCCCTTCTCATTTGGGGCTAAGAAACAAGTTTACAAAAATTTCACAACATGGTAAGTAGAATAAAGAGAGCATCTTTTACTTTCTTCCTTTGTGGTGAATTCTCTTGCAAGTTCATGTCTTAAGCCTTACTCTACCATGTTTCCTCAGTGACAAATGTACCATGTCTAATTGCTCACAGACAGAATAGGGAAACTTTTTCCAATGCCAGATGTGGCCTGCTATCCAGGGTTCCCCTGGCATATTGCCTTTTAGGATAAATATGATGATTCAATGAGACAAACTATATACAAAGTGCTCAGTATGGGACCTGGCACCTACAAAGTATTCAGAAGTAATATCACAATGATAAAATTAATATTATTGAAAAGAGTTCCATATCAACATCCTCTAGACACCAAAAGCCATGAGAGAATAAAGATGCAGTTCTCCATGTTGTCACCTTATTCTGATAATTTCAGAACATGACCCCCCTCCCAAGCTATCACTCTAGTAATGCCAGAATATGTGGCATCTCTCATCTGCAAGATCCTGGAGAATGTTTAACACCTTGACCGGCTTCTTTCTGCCTCAACTCAACCTTTGGGCAGAACTTCAGAAAACCAAGTCAATCTTAATATTAAGCCACAATTTCAAAACAAGGTGAATAGTACAGTTTACTCTCCAAAATATTTTGCTAATGAATCTGGACTGTTTTTTATTAGATGTATAAATAGATCTTGCTATTTTTTATGGCAGAGAGAGAATAAAGATATTGTCATTCAATATGTCCACAAGGTAATGGGTTCAAAATCATGATGATAATCTCTTCCTTTCTTAAAGAAAGAAAACGGATTAAGTCATTATTACCTAAACTATCCTGTGGAGTCAAAAGAAACACGCACACTCGAAGGAAACGAGTGGTTGGAGGAAGGCTGGCACACATGGTAAATCTTCGTGGAGAGTTTACTTCCCAGGAACAGGCTCAGGGGAGGGATGGCAAATGATGTCATTACAAAGGACTGGGAATCCTACAGTGGAAATCTAGTAGGGCCACCTGTTTGCACCACTGTCTGGTAGAATGGCGTTGACCACAAAATGTCTTTTACAGGGAGACTTCCCATGGCAGGTGGCAATTAAAGAAGACAAGAAAATCAACTGTGGGGGGATTTATATCGGTGGCTGTTGGATTCTGACCGCTGCACATTGTGTCAGGTAAAACAAAACCTTCAGTATGTTTTAGATTTCCTATAACAAGGAAAATGAGTAATAGAGGTTGTGGTAGTTAATAAATAAAAGCACATCAGAGGAATCATTGTTTCCATTAACTGCTGAATGCCTTCTGGTATTTGTGATCAGTACCTCAGAGGCCAGTCCCTCAGAACTTACTGTGTTCTCTCAGACCAAACTGCTGATCCTACTGGCAAAGGCAGATCAAGCTCATAGGTACAAAAGTACTTTCACTTGGCTCATTTGCATGGTGCTAGGACCAAATCTTTTGGAAGAGTTTATGACTGAGAGTTTATAAAGGGATAATACTAACCAGATGTCTTCTCTGGTTTCACTTCGACAAAGATGTTGTTTAAAGAACTGACTTGACTCCTCGCAACACACAACATTTGTGAATCCATGTATCCTTAAATATATTTGATGTGAGTTCCTGGCAATAAAGGAACTCTTCAGAGTTCAGTGCTAATTATCTCACATACTGCTTCAGCACCAGCTGGCCTGCTTTGTGAGTCTGGATCAATTGCTTACAGGGGTCCTTGACTCAAAGCTATTTTGGAGGAAGGTCACTGCACTGCTCCATATAGGGGGCACCACTCACACTGGGCTGCAGCAGATGGATTCTGAGTCACTCAAGACCAGAGGGGTTGGAGGAGACTTGCTTTCTGAAGAATAAGTCATATTATTTCTCCCTTTGACAGGACTTTGAAATTCTCAGGTCAGAGAAGTGGGGTGGGCATTATGTTCAGAACTGGCATGTGGCAATATGTCTCATAATTGCCTGCAAATAGGAAATACCAGTTGATGTAGGTCCAAGAAAGCAAGTTATTAACAGCAAGTTTGCTAGTGCTGCCATAACAAAATAATAAAAAGTACGTATCTTAACAGAGATTTCTTTTTCTTTTTAATTGTAAACAAATAGGGTACAACTTGTTTCTCTGGTTGTACATGAAGTAGAGGCATACTGTTTGTGTAATCATACATTTACATAGGGTAATGATGTTTGATTCATTCTGTTGTTTTTCCTTCCGCCCACCCCTCCCACCCCTCTTTTTCCTCTATGTAGTCCATCCTTTCTCCATTCTTGTCTCCCTCCCACCCCCCATTATGTATAATCGTCCACTTATCAGCGAGATCATTCATCTTTTGGTTTTGGGGGATTGGCTTATCTCACTTAGTATGATATTCTTCAACTTCATCCATTTGCCTGCAAATGCCATAATTTTATTCTTCTTCTTATTTTTTATATGTCAAATCTTTTTTTTTTAATTATTGTATACAAATGGGATACATGTTGTTTCTCTATTTGTACATGGAGTCAAGGCATACCATTTGTGTAATCATACATTTACATAGGGCAATGATGTTTGATTCATTATTTTTTTCCCTTCCCCCCCACCCCTCCCACCCCTCTTTTCCCTCTATACAGTCCTTCTTTCCTTCAATCTTACCACACTCCTTATCCCTAACCCTAAACCTAACCCTAACCCTAATGCTACCCCCTCCCACCCGCCATTATATGTCCTCATCCGCTTATCAGCAAGATCATTCGTCCTTTAGTTTTTTGAGATTGGCTTATTTCGCTTAGCATGATATTCTCCAATTTCATCCATTTGCCTGCAAATGCCATAATTTTATCATTCTTCATTGCAGAGTAATATTCCATTGTATATATATGCCACAGTTTCTTTATCCATTCATCAACTGAAGGGCATCTAGGTTGGTTCCACAATCTGGCTATGGTGAATTGAGCAGCAATGAACATTGATGTGGCTGTATCTCTGTAGTATGCTGATTTTAAGTTCTTTGGGTATAGAACAAGGAGTGGGATACCTGGGTCAAATGGTGGTTCCATTCCAAGCTTTCTGAGGAATCTCCATACTGCTTTCCAGAGTGGCTGCACTAATTTGCAGTCCCACCAGCAATGTATGAGGGTTCCTTTTTCACCACATCCTCACCAACACCTATTGTTGCTTGTGTTCTTGATAATCGCCATTCTAATTGGGGTGAGATGAAATCTTAGGGTAGTTTTGATTTGCATTTCCCTTATTACTAGAGATGTTGAACATTTTTTCATATATCTGTTGATTGCTTGTACATCTTCTTCTGTGAAGTGTCTGTTCATTTCCTTAGCCCATTTGTTGATTGGATTATTTGTATTCTTCGTGTAGAGTTTTTTGAGTTCTTTATAGAGTCTGGAAATTAGTGCTCTATCTGAAGTATGAGTGTCAAAGATATTCTCCCACTCTGTAGGCTCTCTCTTCACATTGCTGATAGTTTCCTTTGCTGAGAGAAAGCTTTTTAGTTTGAATCTATCCCAGTTATTGATTCTTGCTTTTATTTCTTGTGCTATGGGAGTCCTGTTAAGGAAGTCTGATGAACCCTCTGGTGTTGAGAAACAGTGTGAAAGCTGAATAAATTCTTTCCCATATTCTGTACATTTATAGGGCCTCTCAGCAGTATGAATCTTCTGGTGTTGAGTAAGGTTCGACATATATTTAAAATCTCTTCCACATTCCTTACATTTGTATGGTCTCTCATCACTATGAACCCTCTGGTGCTCAGTAAGTTTTGAGATGTAAATAAATGCTTTTCCATATTCATTACAAGTATAGGGCTTCTCTCCAGCATGATTCTTCTGTTTACTAAGGGCTGACTTGTTATTAAAGGCTTTACCACAATTTTCACTTCTGTAGGGTTTATCACTACTGTGATAAAGGGTTGAGAAATCCTTAAATGCTTCAATGCATTTCTTCAACTTGAAGGGCATTCTTCTCATATAATTTTTCTTGCACTGAATAATGCTTGGGACTTTGTTTAAGCCTGTTGCACATTCTTTAAATTTTGAGCACTGATGAAATACTTGTTTGCACTTATTACCTTTGTAAAGCTTGTTTGTAAAATGAGCACAGTGATATTTTCTTTTGGAATGAACATTTTATTCCCTTCTCTGATGAAATTTCTTGGGTTTGATGAAAATACATAACCAGAAAGACCAGGTTTCTGTAGTTCTCCAACATCACATCTCTGTACATTTTCTACTGAGCCAGGCCCAGGCATTCCCATTCCTCTTGAGACAAATCAATGGCCACATCCCGGAATGTCAATGGTTTCATTTCCTGCTCTTCACTCTGCCCCGCATTCTCCCTCTGAGTCTCTCCTTCCCTATGTCACACAGAAACTTGGGGCTCCTGAGCACAAGAGGAAAAGCCAGAAGTGGATCCGGAGAATGGCGGCTTTGAGACCAAGGCCCAATTTTTTCGTTGTTTTTTTTTTCCCCCCTCTCATTTTCCCGGCAGGGGATTTGAACCGCGGTCCTTCGGCATGCTAGGCGAGTGCTCTCCAAAAGGACCCATTTCTTCAGCTCCTTATTCTTCTTTATGACTGAGTAATACTCCAGTGTGTGTGTGTGTGTGTGTGTGTGTGTGTGTGTGTGTGTGTCTCACAGTTTCTTTATCCATTCATCTATTGAAGGGCATATACGTTGGTTCCGCAATCTGACTATTGTGAATTGAGCAGCTATGAACATTGATGTGGCTGTATCTCTGTAGTATGCTGATTTTAAGTCCTTTGGGTATAGGCCAAGGAGTGGGATAGCTGGGTCAAATGGTGGTTCCATTCCAAGTTTTCTAAGGAATCTCCACACTGCTTTCCAGAGTGACCGCACTAATTTGCAGTCCCACCAGCAATGTATGAGGGTAACTTTTTTCCCACATCCTTGCCAACACCTATTGTTGCTTGCATTCTTGATAATCACCATTCTAATTGGGGTGAGATGGAATCTTAGGGTAGTTTTGATTTGCATTTCCCTTATTACTAGAGATGTTGAACATTTTTTCATGTTTGTTGATTGCTTGTAGAGCTTCTTCTGTGAAGTGTCTGTTCATTTCCTTAGCCCATTTGTTGATTGAGTTATTTGTATTCTTGGTGTAAAGTTTTTTGAGTTCTTTATAGAGTCTGGAAATTAGTGCTCTATCTGAAGTATGATTGGCAAAGATTTTCTCCCACTCTGTAGGCTCTCTCTTCACATTGCTGATAGTTTCCTTTGCTGAGAGAAAGCTTTTTAGTTTGAATCTATCCCAGTTGTTGATTCTTGCTTTTATTTCTTGTGCTTTGGGAGTCATGTTAAGGAAGTCTGATCCTAAGCTGACATGATGAAGATTTGGACCTACCTTTTCTTCTATAAGGTGCAGGGTCTCTGGTCTGATTCCGAGGTCCTTAATCCATTTTGAGTTGAGTTTTGCAGGGTGAGAGATAGGAGTTTAGTTTCATTCTGCTGCATATGGATTTCCAGTTTTCCTAGCACCATTGGTTGAAGAGGCTATCTTTTCTCCATTGCATATTTTTGGCCCCTTTGTCTAGTATGAGAAAATTGTATTTATTTGGGTTTGTCTCTGTGTCCTCTATTCTGTACCATTGATCTACCTGTCTATTTTGGTGCCAATACCATGCCGTGTTTGTTACTATTGCTTTGTAGTATAGTTGAAGTTCTGGTATTGCGATACCCCCTGCTTCACTCTTCTTGCTAAGGATTGCTTTAGCTATTCTGGGTTTCTTATTCTTCCAGATGAATTTCATGATTGCTTGCTCTAATTCTGTGAGGTATGTCATTGGGATTTTAATTGGAATTGCATTGAATCTGTATAGCACTTTTGGTAGTATGGCCATTTTGACAATATTAATTCTGCCTATCCAAGAACATGGGAGATCTTTCCATCTTCTAAGGTTTTCTTTAATTTCTTTCATTAGTGTTCTGTAGTTCCCATTGTAGAGGTCTTTCGCCTCTTTTGTTAGATTGACTCCCAAGTTTTTTTTGTTTTTTTTTTTAGGCTATTGTGAATGGGGTAGTTTTCCTAAATTCTCTTTCTGAGGATTCATCACTTATGAATAAAAATGCATTAGATTTATGAGCATTGATTTTACATCCTGCTACTTTACCAAATTCGTTTATGAGTTCTAGAAGTTTTCTGGTGGAATTTCCCAGCTCCTCTAAATATAGAATCATGTCATCAGCAAATAGGGACAGTTTGAGTTCTTCTTTTCCTATTCATATCCCTTTAATTTCTTTGGTCTGTCTAATTGCTCTGGCTAGAGTTTCAAGGACAATGTTGAAAAAAGTTGTGAAAGAAGGCATCCCTGCCTTGTTCCAGTTTTTAGGGGGAATGCTTTCAGTTTTTCTCCATTTAGAATGATATTGGCCATGGGCTTAGCATAGATAGCCTTTACAATGTTGAGGAATTTTCCTATTATCCCTATTTTTTCTAGTGTTTTGAGCATGAAGGGGTGCTGTATTTTATTGAATGCTTTTTCTGCATCTATTGAAACAATCATGTGATTCTTAACTTTAAGTCTGTTGATATGGTGAATGACATTTATTGATTTCTGGATGTTGAACCAACCTTGCATCCCTGGGATAAAACCCACTTGATTGTGGTGCACTATCTTTTTAATATGTTTTTCTATGCGATTTGCTAAAATTTTGTTGAGAATTTTTGCATCAATGTTCATTAGGGATATTGGTCTGAAATTTTCTTTCCTCGATGTGTCTCTGTCTGGTTTAGGTATCAGGGTGATATTGGCTTCATAGAATGAGTTTGGGAGGGTTCCCTCCTCTTCTATTTCATGGAATACTTTGAGGAGTATTGGAATGAGCTCTTCTTTAAAGGTTTTGTAGAACTTAGCTGAGAATCCTTCTAGTCCCGGACTTTTCTTTGTTGGTAGGCTTTTGATGACTTCTTCTATTTCATTACTTGAAATTGATTTATTTAAATTGTGTATGTCCTCCTGATTCAGTTTGGGTGAATCATATGTCTCTAGAAACCTGCTGATGTCTTCAAGATTTTCTATTTTGTTGGAGTATAGATTTTCAAAATAGCTTCTAATTATGTTTTGTATTTCAATAGTGTCTGTTTTGATAGAAACACAGATTTCTTTCCTCACAGTTCTGGGGACTGGAAGTCCAAAATCAAGGTGCCATCAGGGCTGATATCTCCTGAGGCCTCTGTCCTTGTTTGCAGGTGCCCTCTTCTCATTGTGTCCGTATGTGGTCTTTCCTTTGTGCATTTGCATCCCCAGTGTTTCCCTCTTTTTTAAAGATGCCAGTCTTATTGGATTAAGACCCCAGCCTTATGACTTCATTTAACTTAACTTACCTCTTCAAAGACCTTATCTCCAAATAGCAGTCATGAGGGCTTAGGGCCTCAACATGTGAGACAGACATAGTTTAGTCTATAATAATGACTGGATTGCAATACCCATTGTCAACTTGGAGAAGGGCAGAGCTCAGGATTCTTGCCTCAGTTCTGACAGAATGAATAAAATGTTATTTATTGAGTATGATCGCCCACCGCCCGCGGGGACAATCACAACACGTACGCTCTTGATCACAGGAACCAAAAAAGCCGTTTATTCCACAAGTCTCAGACTTATATTGAGAACATCAGCCTATCAGAGAGTAGACTACCAGGAAAGTCAGCCTATCAAGGAACAGTCTCCAGGCAGATACCAGGATCGCCTCACGTACAACAGCCAACCAGAGTTACTTCCTAAAACTTGTACATGAGTGCAGCTATGTCTGGCAAGCTGCCAGGCGCCATCTTAGAGATCAGGCCACGGTGTGGCTCTGGGGCCCTCAGAGCCCGCCCCTGACAATTGAGTACCTCTTACAGACCGGGTACTAAGCCAGGTCCTTTCATATATTTATATTCTTTAGTATTCTCAACAGTCCCCAAAAGTAAATATTATTCTTCACATTTTGTTGATAAGTGAACCAAGATTGAGAAGTTGCCAAAAGTGTGACTAGTCAATTAGCAGAGCCAGGATAATATCAAGTTCAACATAGTTGATGGTAATTTAGATGAATGCCTGTTTAGCAAATCTGCAGGTGACCTGAAGGTGGGAGGGATAACATACATGTTGAATGATTAAACATGTTCAAGGACCTCATAAAAATCTTCATGGATTGAAGATTTCTATCTTCCTTCTTAAAGACCCTTTCCTCTTGGCTTCTAGGACACAGCACTTTCCTAGTTTTTTTTTTTTTTTAATTTTAATTTATTTTTATTGTAAACAAATGGGATACATGTTGTTTCTGTTTGTACATGAAGTTTTCCTAGGTTTTTACCAGCTTCTCTGACTACACTTTTCTCTGCTTCTTTGGGGATTGCTCCTTCTGTGCTTAAGCATCATTACTCAACTAAATCATTGAAGTTTCATTTAACCTGACTTTCTTTTTTCTTCTTACTTCTTTCCTAAAGTTATCTATGATTTAAAATACCACTCTAGCCAGGTTCTGTGATGCATACCTGTAATCCCAGTAATTCAGGAGGCTGAGGCAGAAGGATTGCAAGTTTGAGGCCAGCCTGGGCAACATAGAGCAATCCTGTCTCAAACAAATAAACAAACAAACAAACAAACAAATAAATAAATAAATACCGCTCTACACAGACTAAATGATAGCCACAGATTGGGCTCTCTTCCAACCACTGACCCTGTAGTCACCTGCCTCTCCACAATTCTTAGCTACATCAAAAGTACATTAAATTCAAAATGTCCAAGACTAGGCACATGATATGCCATTTCCCTAAGTATGATCTTAGAAGTCCTAGTGTTTCTGTCTCAGCAAATAGCACCATTCATCTGGCTACACAGGCAGACATCTAAGAATTAAATTATTTTACTCCCTTAGCTATACACAGCTTGAGCACTGTTTCACCAACTCTAGATGGCATTTTTAATTTTTAAGTATTTAATTCTCAAAATTTCATTCCTTCTCGACCATTATCCTGCTTTCACCTCTCATCTAGATTATAGTTGCCTCCTAATTGTCTTTCACTCTGTCCACCTACCATCCCCACCTATCTGTTCTCTATTGTGCAGCAAGGGTAATGTTCTCATACCAGGGTTCAGTCACCCGCCACTTAAATTCAATGACTTTGGTTTCCTCTTGGGATAAAAATCTAAACAAATGACAACATGGCCCATTAGACCCCCTGCGATTTGGCCCCTTTGTGCCTTCGCCAATCTCATCTTGTCTCGCAGCACTACCTCCTGCTCTCTGGTCTACCTGCGCTGGACTTTGAGCTAGCTATTCAAGAGCACTTGCTCCCTCCTACAAAGGAATCTTCACTATATTGTTGTCCTGATTTTCCTTGCTCTTTTTACCCAGTTAGTGCTAGTTTTTACTCAGATCTCAAGTCAACCTTTACTGCCTTGGAGAAACTTCCTTGACTCCCTTCTTCTTGGAAGTTCCTAAAAACCCATGTACTGTCCACTTCTCTCACTTTTCACAGAATTCCTACCTTCATCAGTGTGATTATCCATTTAATGTTGCACCTTTCCCTAGATGCTAAGCTCAATCAAAATAGAAATGATTCTGATTTTGCCCATTTCTATATTCCAGTGCTCTGCACAATGATGTGTATATAGTAGATACACACTAAGTATTTGTTGAGTACATTGAATGAATAGAGAGAGTTAGCCTTTAAGCAACATTCAGTACCTCTTATCCTGTAATACAAACAAAATTAACATTGAGGATAGTCTTTTCAGAACGCTAATTATAAATAAAGGTTTCCAGGCATGCCATTGTATCCTAGGACACCACTGCTTAACTGTAAGGGGATTACCTGAATCATCATTATGGAAGGATAAATTCTCCTCTATTCATCCTGTTTGAGAAAGCAGAAGACATTTTTAGAAGATTTTCATTAAAATAAAGTTTTGTTGCTTATGGGAAATCTATTTTATGAACTACTTCATTGTTGGGAAACATTAGACTATGAGGTCATTATTCAGCATCTTATTTTTTAAAAAAATATACCTAAGCTATAATATTTTGCCAAGTGCTCTGTACTCTTCCCTGAGAAAATAATGGTATGGGACCAATTTGCTTAACTCATGCATGATTTGAAATTTGATAATGAAAACAGAGTGAGGCATAAAAACAATAACTAGTCATAATTAACTCATTTATTATTGCAGTAGGATTTTTTAAAAAGCTACCATGTTCCAGGTACAATAATAGCCCCCAGGGCTACAGGTCATCTCTGATTTCAAGCAGCACAGTGTTTCAGGAAGAAAGGTGGGTGAACAGATGAATACAATGCAATACGAGGATGAAGTCTGTTTGAAGGGTGAGGATGGAAACTGCTGTGGTGGTGCTCTCCCTGAGGACCTCTGGGTTGGCAGAGTAATAAGAACCTGGGTCCAGTTTTCCAGTACCTCAACCACACTTCTGACAAGATGCTGTCTAGTCTCTGTTGAAACATGTGTAGTGATGGGGCTCCGACTCCAGTAGCAGAAACTCAAGTTGTTAGTGAGCTATCAGATTGAGCAGTTGGATGCATCAGTCTGCTCTTTGTTTATCATCAACCAATTCTATTTTATGAACTACCTCATTGTTGGGAAACATTAGACTATGAGGTCATTATTCAGCATCTTATTTTTTAAAAAAAATTAATCACAATGCTTCATAACAACAAGGATGAGAGAGAGAGAATATGAGTCAAAAAGGTCCTTAAAAGGGAGAATGTAAAGTGTCAAAATTCCATATTTACATATTTTTTTCAATTTATTTCCCTTTTCCTTTCTGTTATAGAGCCAGTAAAGCTCATCATTACCAAATATGGACATCATTACTAAACTGGATAAGACCTAACTACACTGAGTTAGAGGTTGAAAAGGTGGATAAAATTATTATCCATGAGAAATACAATGGATCCACCTTCCAAAATGACATAGCTTTGATTAAAGTGAAAAAACATGATGACCAAAAAGAATGTGAGCTGTCTCGTTCCATCCCTGCCTGTGTTCCCTGGTCTCCATATCTATTCCAACCTAAAGATAGATGCATCATTTCTGGCTGGGGTCGAGAAAAAGGTATATATTTTATAATTAATTAATCAGCATCCAGGGGTTGGCAATGAATGAGAATAGAAATGCAAAGGAGCTAATTTCCTGGTACTCAGAAAGAAACAGTATCATGAGCAGAAAAGTGAGCATCCAGCCAGAGCCGGCTGCATGTGCTTGCCACCTGGGCAACTGCCCAACATCCTGCGCTCAGAAGATCCCCATGTATGATTTACTGCTCTGCTGTCACTGCTGTGAAATTCTTAATAATTTTTGAAGGGTCTCAGGAGATCGAGGCAAGAAAATTGCAATTTCAAAGTCACCCTGGGCAATTTAACAGGACCCTGTCTCAAAATAAACATTTTTGAATGTTGCTGGGGGTGTAACTCAGTGGTAGAGTGCTTACCTAGTATGTGCAAGGCCTTGGATTCAAGCCCCAGTACTGCAGAATAATAATGATAATGATAATTTTTGAAGGGGTCCCATCTCATATTTTCATTTTTCACTGGATCCTGAAAATTGTGTAACTAGTCCTTCTCCGATCTTTCAAAAATATATATATATAATCTGTGATCCTGATGTTTACATTGAGGGGTGAATATTCAAGAAGAAAATATAGAGACAGGGACTTTTTTGGTTTGTTGAAGAGATGTGGGTAGAAGATAAAAAGGTTTGCAAAATTGGAATGAAATAGTGGTCCACAGAGACTGGGAAAGGCAGGGAGGAGGAAGGAGTACCAAATTCCCAACACATAAAAATGGTAAGTATTTGAAGAGATGGCAATGCTTATTACCTGGGTTTGATTATTACACATCGTATACATATATTGAATTACCATAATGTACCCCATAAGATGTATAAATATTATGTCTTAAAAAAATTAAAAAGTAGCCAGACATAGGGCACACATCTGTAATCTCAGCTACTTAGGAGGCTGAAGCAAAGAGGATCACAAGTTCAAGGTCACCCTGAGCAATTTACAATTAGCAAATCCTTGTCTCAAAATGAAAAATAAAAAAGATCAGGTAGGTAGCTCCGTGCTTTCTTAGCATCTGTGAGGCCCTGGGTTCAATATAATACTGTGAGGAAGAATAAAAGGTAGCCCATAGACATAGGAAAACAAACAAATGAGCAAAGATTTGCAAAGAGACAGTCTCTGTATGTTTTGAATCACTCACAGTTCACTACATTCCTCTCGTCTCCTTCCGGTTCCCTGTACTCCACTCCTTCAGAAGAGAAAGAACAGGAGAAATTCATTCTTTGAGCTTCTAAGACTTTTGGTGAATACCTCCTATGAATAGGAGATGTGGACACTTGAAAAGTAAATATTAGAAAGAACTGCTGAATTAGAGGTTAGATGAGATGAGAATTAAACTACCTGTTTCCCATCTCTTGAAGCTTTAACCTTAAAATTTATCTTCCCTTTCACCTTTTAATTCTCTTTGTTGGCAGAAATTCTAAAAAACTTCATAGCATCGATTTTATTGACTCATATTCTAACACATTCTTTAAATAATTGCCACATTGAAAATTGTAAAATATATGTATAAATTAAACTGGATTTGTAGTATGTGTGAATACATAAGACTTATAAAATATTAAATTTTATTAAGGAACTAATTCATCCAGAAGATATTATATCCTTATATTTGTTCTATTTTTAAACACCCCACTTATTATATACATTTAAAAATATACACACAAGAAATGGGATTGTGGCTCAGTGGTAGCGTTCGCCTAGCATGTGTGAGCCACTGGGTTGGACCCTTAGCACTACCTAAAAATAAATAAATAAAATAAAGGTACTGTGTCTATCTACAACTTAAAAAATATTTTAAAATATACCCATAAGTAGAAAGAAAAATATAATACATCCTTATTATTCATCACTCAGTTTCCACAGTTATCAACATTCTGCCATTCTTGGTTTTTTGTTTCTTTGTTTGTTTGTTTGTTTTTGTTCTAGGGATTGAACCCTGGGGCACTTCATCACTGAGCTACATCCCCAGTCCTCTCGTTTTTTTAATTTTGGAACAAGGTCTTACTAAGTTGCTGAGGCTGGCTTTCAACTTGTGATCCTCTTGCCTCAGCCTCACAAGTCACTGGCATGTATCACTGTGCCCAGTTGTTTCATCTCCCAGGATCCATCAGGGTAATGGGCAAAGATTCACTCCTCACCATTGAAATATATAAGCCTGAGTTCATATGTTTTTCTGACCTTTCCTAGACTATCAGTCAACAGTACCTGGCCCTTCTCCTTCCACAGACCTAAGATGTTCAAGTCTGAAAATTTTTATGTAAATATAAAGGAAATTCAAAATCCTAAGTGATTGAAAGGCTGATTGCTTCAATCATTTAGGAGATGGATTTCCTCACAGACACACAAAAATGCAAATACATTAACAACTTCATGTGTATTTTCTTTATTCTAAGTTCTTAAATAGTTACTCCAACAAACACTGTAAAGGAAATAAGAAACTATGAGAAGGAGTTGTTTATGTGCGAAGACACCACACTAATTCCTATCCAATTCCCCTACTGAACTCTGCAACCAAAGGGGAACAAGTTTCTCATTCATTTCTGGGTTGTCAGTTTTGTATTAGATGAGTGGGACTTCAGGCTGTATGTTCAATAATCCCCTCCAAGTATAGAAAGAAAAGTATAGAGACTAGGGATATAAGGAGGAGTATGATAAAATATGCTAGAGAATTGTCTTCAAAAGTTTATATATGTATTAAAGAACATCTGTAATCTCTAGTATTCTTAATGGTTTACTAAGTTGTAAGAGTATATATTTAGACTTTTCATTTGTGACATCTATTTTTTTTTCTGGCTTTGTTTAGATAACCAAAAGGTCTATTCACTCAGGTGGGGTGAAGTTCACCTAATAGGCAACTGCTCTAGATTTTACCCAAATCGCTTCTATGAAAAAGAAATGGAATGTGCAGGTAAGTGCCAAGTGCGTTTTTCTGAGATACATATTGTTTTAGTCCTTTTTTTTTTTATTACTTAATGAAATACCTGAGGCTGGTTTCTTATAAAGGAAAAGGGTGTATTTAACTCATAGTTTTGAAGGCTCAGGACATGATGTTGACATTAGCTCTGTTCTGGTGGGGACTTCATGGAGGAGTGGGCACCACAATGGTGGGGGCATGCTCTGAAGTGACAGGAGGGAGAGAGAAATCAGGAAGCCAAAGAGAGGGGGAGAGCTGGACTTGCTCCTTCCATAACAACCCTCCCTGGAGAACTAACTCCAGGGTCCTAGGAGAAACCCTTAATCCCTTTCTGAGGACACCCCCTTCCACCCACTGACTTAGGGACTTCCCATGGGTCCCACCTCTTAGCACCACCTCATTGAGAACCAAACTCCCAGCACATGAACCCTTGGGGGACAAACTCAAAACAGTGATTTTAAAATGCTAGAAATTCACAAGAGTAAGAAGAAAGTGCACTCCCATCTTGAAATGGGGTTCAGGATTAGAGTGGACAAATGGATGAGTAACACAAAATCTGCCAGTCAACAAACCAGAGATGAATAGTTACAAGTTTGAAAGACAAAGGCCAAATCTCAACGGGCTTAGCATACTGAGGAGTCATCAGACATAAGGTAGGTGTCATGGTTAAAAAGACAAGCTCTGGCTGCCTCAAAGTCCAGGCTCTACCACTTGTCACTTTGGACAAGATAGTGACCTCTTTATTTTGTCTTTGTTTCATTGTAAAATGGAGGAAATAATGATAGGACTGTGGTGAGGATTAAAACAATGAAGGACTAATATCTATTAAGCACTCAATAAGAACTAAGTGTTCCTATTATTTTCCCACCCAATGTTTGATGCAACTTTTAGGTTGTAATCCTAGTGTATAGTTGAATAGAGAACAGGAGCAGGAAGAACACACTAACTTAGGGAATGAATGGAAGGCTTCCCAATCTGCCTCTCTCCACTCTGCAAGTCTTACAGGGACCTGAAGGTAGGGAGCATCCCTCTTATTGCCTTTTAGGAAAGCACAAGAAAATTAATCATTCCATTCATTGGTGGAGGAAGCAGGGAAATCAGCATAGTGACCTTGACAAACAGATGGAAATATGTGCTTTTCTCTTTCTCAGGTACACATGATGGTTCCATTGATGCCTGTAAAGGAGACTCTGGAGGCCCCTTAGTCTGTATGGATGTCAATAATGTGACTTATGTTTGGGGCATCGTGAGTTGGGGTGAAAACTGTGGAAAACCAGAGTTCCCAGGAGTTTATACCAAAGTGGCCAATTATTTTGACTGGATTAGCTATCATGTGGGAAGGTCTTTTATTTCTCAATACAATGTCTGAAATTGTGATCTCCTGCTCTTATTGTGATCCTTCTCCCCTTATTCTCTTGGGAGTTCCATTTTAATTGAAATGAAACTATATAATTAATACTACTGTAAGGGAACATGAAGGAAATGTTATTGGATATTTTTAAAGGTCTCTTTTCAAAGTTTATAATATCTTGGAATTTTGCTGTATAATTCTCAAATAAATATTTTGGACACACATACAAGATTTGGTTGTTCTTTGTTTTGGGGAATGAACACAGGAATTTGTGTGTGTTCAGCACCACTGAGCTACACCCTCAACCTACAAGTTTTATTTTATCAGCAAATGTAATTAAATTATCCTTTATGCAGTAGTGATATACTGACTGTAAGAAGTTTAGGTAATTGAATGACATTGAAGTCATTCACATTAGCCTGGGTTCAAACCCTGTTTCTACCACGTGCTAAGTTTGATCCTGGGCAATTTATTACCTTTTTGTATCTCATTTTCCATCTATAACATGGAATTGTATGAAAATGAAAATACATACTTATGTACAATTTTTGGCATGCATGGCACCTGTCATAGGGTAATAACTGACCTCATAGATCTTGACCCATTTCTCTGCTTCTTTTTTTGTTTCGTTGTTTTGATTTTGCAGTGCAGGGGACGGAATCCAGGGCCTTGCACATGCTAGGCAAGTGCTCAGCCACTGAAGTACATCCCCATTCCTTTTCTTTTTAAGTATTAAAATTTTTCAAAAAATAATTGTCTTTGATCCCCCATTTTGCAAGTTTCCCTTAACCCTTTCTCTAGAGCTTTCCACAGATACTACTACACAACCATCAATCTCCATTGTGTCAACCTGGTACCCCTCCCTAATTTTTTACTGCCTAGGGGACCTAGGAGAATTTTTACCTGGCCCTACTCTTGCTTATCTTTGAGGACAGGATGCTTGAAGTCCAGAAGTTCCTCCTCCACGGGGCTGGCTGAAAACAGCTGGATCTCAGATGGCTGCCAGGCAACCTCTAATTTCATTGTAGTTTCATCTTCATGTTAAATGACACACCCCCAGCACCAGGACAGTTGACGATTGCCATGACAACCAGAAAGAACCATAAAAGGAGCAAGGATGTGGCACCCAAGTTCCTGGAAATTCCCCACCCCATTCCCAGAACATACATGAATATTCCTCCCCTTTAACCAGCCTATCCCTCCTCTTCATTTCTTTTACCCCATATCTATAACCTCCCCAACCCAAGGTGGGGTTGACTTTCAAGTCTATCTCTTCCTTTTCCGGGCCAAGAATTAAGTTTCCTGCATTGCTCAATCAGTGTTCCATCTTGTTATTGATTCCGCATTTCGGAGAAGGAAAAAGGACTGAGCCTTTGGGTTCAAAAATTGGTAATAGAAACTCATAGTCACTTAAGTGTCCTCATCTCAGCAGTATTAGACTACTGTTCTCAACCTCCTTCCCAGTCCCTTCCTTATGGTGCCCTTTCCCTGGTATTCTCATCTAGACTCCATTGTAAATCCCAAACCTAGAACTTTGCATGGGATGCTTTTGAAGCAGTTGCAGAAGCTGTGCTCCCTGCCCCCAAGTTGTGTGTACAACTTCTTCACAAAATAATTGATGGCATCTATTTATCCTCCCTACCAGGATTATCACAGTGTTTGGGATTCAACAGAATGGATGCATGTTTTAAAAGATATTATTATTTTTTTAAAAGCCACAATTGGTAAAAAATTTCCTGATGAAAAGGCACTTCAACAATGGAATCCATTGAGTTCATTTCATCAAGAAGCTATTGTGAAATTCTTGAAAAGTAGGAAAGATAAAATAAAGCAGACTCTGGTAGGAGAAATAATTGATATTTCCTCTGTCCAGCTATTTTGATTGTCAGTTAAACCTTGCACTTTCTAGTGATTAGTTTGCTAATTTACAAATGCCACGTTAACCCTTCATCTAAATGTAAAAGAAAATTGTGACATAAAATCATATTCTGTTGAAATGAATGAAGAACAGCTGCAGATTCTAATGAATTCCTTGGAAGCAGCTAAGAAGGTGGTCCTGAAGTTGAAAAAACAGAAATGATGAATACCAATGCTACCAGATTCCACTGCACAACTGATATGGCAGAGTGAATACCAAATGTTCAGAAACCCTGCAATGTATTGAGGCTACACTAGGCTGAGAGAGCAGCAGTGTTGAGATACCAAAGATGAAAATCTATCAACCTCCCTAAGGAACAGGAAATCACAATTTTATTTTAATAGGAATTGCATTAAATCTGTATAACATGCTTTTGGTAGTATGGCCATTTTGACAATATTAATTCTGCCTATCCAAGAACATGAGAAATCTTTCCATCTTCTAAGGACTTCAATTCTTTCTTTGGTGTTCTGAAGTTTTCATTGTAGAGGTCTTTCACCTCTTTTGTTAGATTGACTCCCAAGTATTTCATTTTTTAGAAGCTATTGTGAATGCAGTAGTTTTCCTAATTTCTTTTTCAGAGGATTCATCACTGATGTATAGAAATGCATTTGAATTATGGGTGTTGATTTTATATCCTGCTATTTTACTGAATTAATTTATTAGCTCTAAAAGTTTTCTGGTAGAATTTTTTGGATCTTCTACATACAGAATCATGTTGTCAGCAAATAGTGATAGTTTGAGTTCTTCTTTTCCTATTCATATCCCTTTAATTTCTTTCATCTGTCTAATTGTTCTGGCTAGAGTTTCCAGGATTATGTTGAATAGATGTGGAGGGAGAAAACATACCTGCCTTGTTCCAGTTTTTCGCTTGAATGCTTTCAATTTTTCTCCATTTAGAATGATGTTGTCCTTGGACTTAGCTTTCACAATGCTGAGGTATGTTCCTACTAGCCCTAGTTTTTTTTTTTTTTAATATAATAATCTTGGTTTTTTTTTTTCTTTTCTTTTTTTTTTTTTTTAGTTATAGGTGGACATAATACCTTTATTCCATTTTTATGTGGTACTGAGGATCGAACGCAGGGTCCCACACATGCTAGGCGAGCGCTCCACCACTGAGCCACAACCCAGCCCCTATCCCTAGTTTTTCTAGGGTTTTGAACATGAAGAGGTGCTGTATTTTATCAAATGCTTTTTCTGCGTCTGTTGAAATGGTCATGATTCTTATCTTTAAGTCTACTGATGTGATGAATTATTTTATTGATTTACATATGTTGAATCAACCTTGCATCCATGGGATGAACCCCACTTGATCATGGTGCACTATCTTTTAATATGTTTTGTATGCGATTTGCCAGAATTTTATTGACAATTTTTGCATCTATGTTCATCAGTGATATTGGTCTGAAGTTTTCTTTCCTTGATGTGTCTTTGTCTGGTTTTGGTATCAGGGTGATACTAGCCTCATAGAATGAGTTTGGAAGGGTTCTTTCCTTTTCTATTTCATGGAATAATTTGAGGAATATTGGTCTTAGTTCTTCTTGGAAGGTCTTACAGAACTCGGCTGAGAATCCATCTGGTCCTGGACTTTTCTTGGTTGGTAGGCTTTTGATGGTGTCTTCTATTTCATTGCTTGAAACTAATCTGTTTAAATTATTTATGTCCTCCTGATTCAGTTTGGGTAGATCATATGTCTCTAGAAATTTGATGTCTTCTTTGAGATTTTCTATTTTACTGAAGTATAGATTTTCAAAATAGTTTCTAATTTTCTGTATTTCAGTAGTGTCTGTTGTGATATTTCCTTTTTCATCATGAATTTTAGTAATTTGAGTTTTCTGTCTGTTAGCTAGGAAACTCAAAATGAACGGTGAAACAACTAGAGTAGTGTTTATATTTTCACAATGATTGTTTTGTTTCATTTATTAAGTACTTGAGAAATCTTTGTAAATTTTTCTGAAAGTTAAACATAGATTCTAAAGTAATGCAAACATACAAAGCACAAACATGCTTGAATATTGCTTAAAAATTATGTGAATTGGAAGGACATGTACTATGGATATATAATTAATTTGTGATATTTAAAAATAACTCTTAAAAATGTATAAGCTGCATATATAGCTCAGGAGATTCCTTATCGTTCCCATATTTCAAAGAAAACATTAGAAAAGATTATAAAAAATTTCTTAAAGGAAAGCTCTTTATCAGACATGAACAATGCAAAAAAACTCTAAATTTGTGTGAACATTTGAGTTCATGAATTGCAGAAACTAAAATCTAGAACACACAAAATTAGAACTAACATTGTTATTCTGCATTTGCATGTCTGATTGGGATACTATATCCTGATAAGATGTCATTGTATAGTGTATTAATTGTTATTCAACTATGAGGTAAGATTATGTATAGGTCTGTTTTTGTTATAAATTCTTAATCATGAATTTAACACTTTTGAATGTTAAATTCATTGGAAAACAAATAATTTTAAAACTCAGCTAATTTTAAAAATAATTATTATGAATAAGTAAAAGTGTCATGTTTTAAAATATAAAAAGTAAATCCCACCCATAGGTCAATGACTCATAAATCCATATATCTGTCCATATAGCTTCCCTAGAACTCCAGACTACTTACTATATGCCACGAAACACTTAACACCTCCCTGTGAATATCTAGGGTCATTCCAAAAGAAATGTGGCCAACCCAAGTTCATAATTGCTCCTCCCTAAACCTTGCTCCTCCCCACATCAGTTAATAACACTACATCCTTTGAGGGCCACAGTAAGTACCCAGTCACTATCACATCACCCTGCTTTAACCTCAGTATAGCACTTTTTTCATTCCCCCAAATATTCCATTTTTATTGGTTTTCCTAACTCTTCCCCACACTCCTGCCCCAACAACCTGTAAAACACTTGAAAGGAAGCCCTCATCTACCTTCCTCCTGGCTGCAGCTGTGGTGCTTGGTCCACAGGGTGTTCAATGAATAAGCATCGGTTGTTTTATTCTTTGGTTTTAAAGCACATCTATCATCATCTTGAGGACAGAGGTGTATTTCTCACATAAAACCTTTAATATGACATTGGGCTCCAGTCTTGGATAAAGCCCAAATGTTTTAATAATAGAAATCCTCATTTCTACATATATTCCAAAATTGGCTGCTGCCCAGATTTTTTTCCATTTATGAAATTGTGGTAAAAAAAAGATATAACATCAAATAAACCATTTTAATCATTTTTAAGTGTAGAGTTCAGTGGCACTAAGTATACTCAAATGGTTGTGTAATGATCACCACCGGCCACCTATAGAAATTTTTCCTCTTCCCAAACTGAAACTTCATACCCATTAAACAATAACTTCCCATCCCACCTCTCCACTGCTGCTCAGATTTTAAATTCCTTTGTCATCGAATGCAGGAGAGTATTTGGTCATCTATTACCATGTAAGGAGGTCCCTCCAAATGGTGGCTTAAATAATAATTGTTTATTATTTTGCTCATGAATCTAGGGGTTGTCTGGACAGTTTCCCTTCCAATTCTCATGCACTTGCAGTCAGACAAGGCCAGAGCGGTTATCCCAAGGGTTTCTTCATCCACATGTCTGTTGTCTGGGAGAACTGAGTCAGTTGGGGCTCCTCAGATATCTTTATGTGGTCTCTCCACATGGAGTCCAAAATGGAGTCCAACTCAGGGATGCCAGACTTCTTACATAGAAGCTGATAAATGTCCCAGGGAAAGTGCAGAACCTGTATAGCTTTTTCTAACCTATTCTTGGAAGGCATTTCCATCATTTCTACCACAAAGATCTAGGTTCAAGATTCCCAAGTTCAAAGGAAGGGGACACAATCCATCTCTTGATGGGAGGGGTGTCAAAGTATGTGGTTTAGATATTAGGGGTCCTCCAAATGTTCATGTGTGAGATAATGCAAGAAAGTTTAGAGGTAAAAGATTGAGTTATGAGAGTCTTAACCTAATCAGTACATTAGTCCACCGATAGGGATTAACTGGGTGATAACTCTAGACAGTAGGGTGTGACTGGAGGAGGTGAGTCCCTGAGGATGTGTCTCTGGGGTTTATAATTTATCCCTGATGAGCTGAGCTTAGTCTCTCTCTGCTTCCTGATAGTCATATCCTGATCTGCTTTCCTCCACCACTCCCTTCCACCTCATCTTGGACCCAGAACAGTGGGACTACCGACTACAAACTGAGACTTCTGAAACCCTGAGCCCCAAATAAGCTTTTCTCCTCTAAAATTGTTCTTGTCAGGTCTTTTGGTCACAGCAGTGACACAACTGACCAAAACACAAAGAATTTGTGGACTTGTTTTAAAACCATCCTGTCCTGACCCAACAGTTCTGGCACCTTAGAAGATGTCTGTGTATGAGATAATTAAAAAGTACTAAAGGCTGCAGACTGAGAAAGCATTGGTATCTTGGCCCCTCAACTGACCAAGTCAGTCTACATAGGAACCCAGAACTGGGGGATTCAAAACAGAGTTGATCAAGGTGAGGTTCTAAAGGACAGCTCTCCAAAGTGGCTCCATGTGGCAGGTATCAGGTATAGCAGTACTGGGATGACCTGACTTTAGGATTTTCCCAGGTTAGGGATCTGATTCAGGGCTCCTTTAATTGCAGACTACAGAAGTCAATCTAATTGGTTTAGTAAATAATAATAATAATATTTATTAAAAGATACCATGTAATTCACAAAATCTCCTAGAGAGTCACAGAATTGGAGTCTATTTATCTAGGAATCATGTTCAAAGACCACAGGAGGTTGCTCCATCAGAGACTTCTACTGCTGCTGAAAGGTCTAGTATCCTTGTATGGTAGAGGCTGGGACTGAAGGATGTTGCTATATACCCTCAGCTACTGCTGCATCTCTGAATTAACTTGGACTTCACTTAAGGTACTCAGAGAGCAGAGCTTTCTGGGTGTGGAGTTCTGTCATCATATTATAGTTAACCCTGGTCTTTGAGCTCACCATCTTAGGAAGCAGACAAGAAAATAAATTATGAAGCTGTACTTTGCCAGAAATAATAGCAAGAAAAACTCAAGAGAAATCTGCCCGAAGTGTCAAAGAGAGACTCCAAGTGTAATCTGAATTATGGAAGAATTTTCCAGGCAGATGCAAATTCAAAGGTTTTGCAGCTTAAGGAGTCAATCACACACAGGAATGGAGAGCAGGTCAGTGTTTCTACAGCTGAGGATGAAGGTAGAAACTGAAGTAGGAATAGAGGATGGCAGATTCTAGATGTTAAGAAGTGAAAAGATCATATCTAGGGACAAAGTAGATAGGGGATTTGAATCTAGGGTAGTCACTAGATTTTCTCTTAGAGGATGAGGTGATTGGTACTGCCATTGATTGCAGAAATAAAGGGAATAGGGGAAGGGAAGAAGGTGCATTTTAAATTTGTGGTGCCTCCAGGAGCTCAATGAGAAGATGGAGTTTGTAGTAGAAGAGAAACAGTGTGTAGTTGCATCAGTCAGAGAAACTGGTGTTTGAGAATTTAATCCCTAAAGAAAATTAAGGCATAGAAGACTGTGTCCTCACAACAGAGGCTACTCATAAGATATAAGGAATTAGATCACCAAGGAATAACTGTGTTGAGATGAAAGCACCAATGTTCCAGAAAGCAAGGGAAACAATCTCTTGCTACCTTTTCTAAATGTGTTGAAAGGTGCTGTCAAAAAAAAAAATTTTTTTTTTTGGCGTATTGGGAGGTCTTGGTTGACTGGATGGATAGTCACGTGACTTCACTTCACCTGGGCTTTTTCACTGTCAAAAAAAAAAAAAAAAAAAGGTAATACCTCCCTGAGCACATTCTTTCCCTTTGTGAAGTATGGTGTGAGCTGGTCACAGATCAAAGTACCTGGCTGAGGAGCTGGTGGGAAAAATGCCTGGTTAATTTCCACTAACCCTACACTAATTCTTAGTTTAGGCTACATCCCTCTGTGGGGAAGGACCCCTTTCTCTGTTTCTAACTGGTCAGACTGCATCCTACAAAGCAGGGCTCTAAATATGAGAGATTATGTATGTGAAATGCCCTAAAGCCCGAAACAGAAGAAGCACTCAACAAAGGCATGTAATTCTTATGAACTCTGCACATTGAATATAAGCTTGGAGAGAAAGAACACACCTATTCTAACAATTGCAACATTGCCCTGGATCTTACTATAAAGTTCTTGGAAACTGCTGAGATAATAAGAGAATCAGATATTTATAGCTCCGGTGTGACCACACGGTAAAAAGTACTGCAATCGTTATTTATGGATCCTGCACAGTGCCTGGGAAAAATAGAGAAATGTCACTAGAACTATAAAATTACAAAATACTTTGTTTAGGAAAACCATGGTTTCTTTAAGTTTTATTTTGCTTTACTGCACTCAAAAGTAGGCTATTGATCCTTCCTCACTTGGCCAAAAACAAAACGAAACAAAACAACAAAAACTTGTGGCTTTTACTGTCGAGTCATTTTCTTCTTCCAGAAAATCCAAACCAGCATTTAGCTCATCCTGGTTACATTCGTACCCCTGTGGACTTGGACTGACATTTCTAACTCGATTCAGCTCCTCCAGCTGCAGGCACGGCGGTCAGGAGGTCGGGATGAGGACCTAGGGAGGCAAAGCCAGGCTTTGCCAGGTGACAACCGCACTCCTCGAAACTAAACTGGACCCTGGCAGCACTCTCTGCAAGAGGGCACGGAATTTCATTTCTCCCAAGTTGTTCGCACCCTGAAAATTTTGTCTTATGGGGAGGCGGAGCAAAATCCCGAGAGTCCAGGCTAGTCTGTGGGGGTCATTCCCCACAGCGACCACACGGTGTGACCACACGGTACATCCAACCTGGAGGACTTCTTAAAAAAGAAGTAATGTCCGTTGCTATCCCAGACCAGTGTAATTTGACTACTTTCTGGGGAGAGGCCCGGGCACAAGTATTTAAGGCCCACTCAGGTAGTTCTCACACCAGCCCAGGCGGGAGCTTCGGGAGCGCGCCGGGGCGACCACGTGGGCGCGGAGGCCGCCGCCGCGCGCTCTTGCGCCTCTGACGCGCCACGCTCCGGCGCAGACGCGCACGTGAGGCCTCGGCCCCGAGCTGGCGAGCGGAGCTGCGTGTCTACGCGGCCGCGCCGCCTCCTCGCGGCAGCTGTGCAAAGGCGGCAGGAGCCAGCCAGCCGCGAGGGAGGCGTGGGCATGAAGCCCGCCGCCGCCGAGCCCGGAGCCCGCGCCGCTGCCTAGGGCTCCCGCCGGGCTCCGCGGACTGGTGGGGCTGGACGCGGCCCTGCACTGCGCGGATGGCCTTGCTCTCGCGGTCCGCGCTTGTCTTCCTGCTCCTTCTGGCTGCCGCTGTCAGGTGCCAGGAGCAGGATCAGACCACCGACTGGAGGGCCACCCTGAAGACCATCCGGAACGGCATTCACAAGATAGACACGTACCTGAACGCCGCCCTGGACCTCCTGGGAGGCGAGGACGGGCTCTGCCAGTACAAGTGCAGTGACGGTGAGAGGGTCCCCATGGCCAGCGAGGCGCGTGCTTCCAGGGGAATTGGGGTGAGCGAGGTCGTGGAAGTGCGAGAGTGACAGATACATGGCAGACCTTGACGGAGTCCTTTGGCTGTGGAAAAAATTAACCACTGCTAGGATCTTGCCATTTTTGTAACTGAGTAACCTGAATACAAATTCTCACCACTATTGTTAGAATAGAAAATAGGTCGTGGGAGTGCGTCCTGTTCCTGTGTACTCTGTTCCTTCATTGACATTTTTTTTTCCTTTCCCGGCTATTGCACAAAATTGCCTAAGAACTTACTGACGTATGAATCCTGGGAACTGGGTGGGACAGACTGATTTTAGCTCTATATTTTTGCGCTGATAAACATGAATCAGTCGAACAGGCAAAGCTAACCAAGAATTTTTAAAATCATACCATATTCACTTTTTTGAGAGTTGGTATTAAATAATTTCTATTTTTTTCTGCAAAGCTGCAGAAAATAAATGTGACCTTTGAACAGATTTCTGGTGTATTCAGTTGTCAAGAGAGAGTTCTGATAACTTCTAGAAAATAGTTTAGTAAAACTTTGGCAGCTCTCTTTCTTTGGATATCAGTGATCCCTCCTAAGTGTTGGTCAATATTAGTATAATTTTTCGCTTATTTCATTTAAAAAAATTAATTCTGTTTGAAGCAGGACTTTTTTGTGGCAATGTGGATAATTATAAATTCATTTCAGTCTGAGTTTTTTTTATTTTCATCACTTTCTTGAATGTTTAAATATTTTAGTAGTTCATGTAAGTACTGGGGCTTCTTTTTAAAAATATTTTTAATTGTCAATGGATCTCTATTTTATTTTATTTTTACTTATTTATATGTGGTGCTCAGTATTGAACCCAGGACCTCACACATGCTAGGCAAGTGCTATACCACTGAGCTACAACTCCAGCTGCAGTACTGGGACTTCTGTACCGAAATTCAGAATATCAAGATAGCACAAGGTTGTGGGTCTAGTTAATGCTGTTATCTGAAAATAATAGGAAACTCCATGACTTTAATGGTGAAACCAGATTGTATATATAGATGAACTTAAAGAAAATCTGCGATGCCATGTGCTGCCTGTAATTCTTCAAATAATTTCTAGGTTTATGTTAATAAAGATAAAGAATGAACTGTATCTTATATGTGTTAAAGTACTAAACAGATACTGAGACATGTTTTATTGATTGTATGCCTAAATGTATGCATCAGGAAGGGTGTTTTTGTTCTTGTAGAGCTTATTGGAATGAGTAAGGGAATTTGAAGATTAAATGATAGCCTTTCCTGAGGCAAAAGTTATAATTTTACGTAGTCATTTCTACTCAGTACACAAATAGAGTCCCAACTATATTAATTGGAAATTGAGCAGTGAACAAAACAGACAAGCTCCCTGTCTATAGAGGGGAGAGACCATCAGAAAACTGACAAGTGAAATGAGCCAAATATGGACTGTGCAGGCCTGTATTATGCCAGTATTTTGAGAACAGTAAGTCTCAGAAGATAGCAGGGGCAAAGTTGAGAGCAGTTCACTTTTAACAGGATGTTCAGGAAAGATCTCACTGATGAGAGAATATTTTAGAAGAATTAGGAAAGTGTACATGGTGACATTGTGATAATCTGAAGAAAGAGCATTCCAGGCAGAGGGAACAGCAAGTGCAAAGGACCCCAGAAAGACCAGTTGCAGATAACTCTGAAGGTTTTGGCTCCAGCCAAAGGAAGTACGCAGTTGCCATTTACAGAGATAGGGAAGACTTGAAAGGGTAGTCTTCATAAACTTAGCAAGCAGTACAGAGTAGTAGAATTTAGTTACATTTAAAATATCTCTGAAGTGGAATGGATACTATTCCTATTTAAAAAAATTGTCTTACTCTCCCTTTTTTCTTCACTGTTTTCATCTTCCACCAGCCTCACAAAATTTGCCATGTGGAGTTTAGAGTAAGGTCTTTTTTTTTTTTTTTAATTTTTGTATTTGTTCTAATTAGTTGTACGTGACAACAGAGTACATTTTGATTCATTGTACACAAATGGAGCACAACTTTTCATTTCTCTGGTTGTACATGATGCAGTCACACCATTTGTGCATTCATACCAGTATATGGGGTAATAATGCTCATATCATTTCACCATCTTTCCCATTCCTATACTTTCTCCCCCGCCCCACTCCCCTCTGCCCAATCCAGAGTTCCTTCATTCTTCTCTTGACCCCACCCCCATTATGGTTCAGCATCCACTTATCGGAGAAAACATTTGGCTTTTGGTTTTGACTTACTTCGCTTAGCATTATATTCTCCAGTTCCATCCATTTACGTGCAAATGCCATAATTTTATTCTTCAAGGTTGAGTAATATTTCATTGTATGTATTTACCACAGTTTCTTTGTCTATTCATCTATTGAAGGGCATATACGTTGGTTCCACAATCTGACTATTGTGCATTGAGCAGCTATGAACATTGATGTTGCTGTGTCACTGTAGTATGCTGATTTTAAGTCCTTTGGGTATAGGCCAAGGAGTGGGATAGCTGAATCAAATGGTGGTTCCATTCCAAGTTTTCTGAGGAATCTCCAAATTGCTTTCCGTAGTAGTTGCACCAATTTACATTCCCACCAGCAATGAATGAGTATACCATTTTCCCCACATTCTTACCAACAGTTATTGTTGCTTGTATTCTTGATAATTGTCATTCTGACTGGAGTGAGATGAAATCTTAGAGTAGTTTTGATTTGTGTTTCTCTAATTGCTAGAGATGTTGAACATTTTTTCATATATTTGTTGATCAATTGTCTATCTTCTGTGAAGTGTCTGTTCAGTTCCTTAGCCCATTATTGACTAGGTTATTTGTTGTTTTTTTTTGTTTTGTTTTTTGTTTTGGTGTTAAGTTTTTTAAGTTCTTTATATATCCTGGAGATTAGTGCTCTATCTAATGTGTGTGTGGTAAAGATTTTCTCAGAGCTGTAGTAACAAAAACGACATGGTACTGGCACCAAAATAGACATGTAGACCAAAGGTATAGAATAGAGGACACAGAGACAAACCCACATGAATACTGCTATCTTGTACTAGACAAAGGCACCAAAAACATACATTGGAGAAAAGATAGCCTCTTCAACAAATGGTGCTGGGAAAACTGGAAATCCATATGTAGCAAAATGAAATTAAATCCCTATCTCTCACCCTCCACAAAACAACTCAAAGTGGATCGAGGATCTTGGAATTAGACCAGAGATGCTGTGCCTAATAGAAGAAAAAGCAGGCTCAAATCTTCATCATGTTGGCTTAGGACCTGACTTCCTTACCAAGAGTTCTAAAATGCAAGAAATAAAATCAAGAATCAATAAATGCCATCATTCAAACTAAAAAACTTCTTCTCAGCAAAAGAAACAATATAGAGATTAAGGTCCTTTTGTCTGTTAGTAAGTAATGTCTTTTCAGTGTACTGATAATTCCAACTTAATGAAAATTCTTCTTTTAGTTGCTGTTACTTGAGAGATTCTTCCTGGAACAATGATTCAACCTTTCCTAGTTTGTCACATGACCAAATCAGAACCAAACAAAGACAAATCCCAAAGCTAGGGATGGTTTTCAGTTGAAATAAAGTGATCAAGGAAGCTTTAAGGAATAAAAGCAGGATGAAGGGAGTTAACAGCAGGGGGATGGTAGTCAGATTAAAGTGCACAGATTTGTTGCATTCAGTAGTGTTTGCTTTACCTGAGGGAGTGGCATTATGGAGACTTGCACCATTACTTTTGGCCATCCACCTTTGGGGTGAGAAAAAGACTTTATTGAGAGTTAAGTGAAGTTAGGGGCACAAATTTGATAGCTAGCATCCTTTCTTAATTTTTTCTCCCTGATACCTGAGAAGATTTGAGGAAGAAAAAATTTCAGTTTCCCTTGGAAAATAGAAAACAAAATTGTTTTATAAAAAGCTTTTTAAATACGAATAAGTCATTTTTTCATTAAGTGAGACACACACACACACACACACACACACACACACACACTTTTTGCAATACAGAGGATTGAAGTCAGGGGTCTTGAATCACTCAGTTTCTACCACTGAGCTGCATCCCCCATCCACTTTTTTTTTTTTTTTTTTTTTTTTTTTGTGCTTTGTTTTGTTTTGTTGTTGTTTGTTTCTTGAGACAAGGTCTCAGTAGGTTGTCCAGGCTGGCCTTGAACTTGGATCCTTCTGCCTCAGCCTCCCCAGGTGCTGGGATTATAGGCAGGTATATTTTTTGTTCGTTTCATTTTACCCTCCCCTAAGGAATTATTTTCATTTTTTTTATGGATGTAATTTTTATTGGTGCATTATAATTACATATAATAGTGGAATTCATTATGCCATATTTGTATATACACATACTTTGATCAGTCTCATTCCATAGTACCTTCCCTTTCCTTCTCCTCCTTCCTCCTTCCGTGATCTGCTTGCTCTACTTTTTTTCCATCTCAATTTTTTTATTAGAGCATTATAATTATACATAGTGTTTGGGTTCATTTTGACAAAATTACACATCCAAGGAATTTGATTTCAAATCCCATCCCCACTCTTACCTCCCACTTTCGCCTTCCTCTCCTCTCAGGTGTGTACTTTTTAACAGGATCCATCTGGCTACTTTATTGAAAATTAAAAGGGTCAAGAGGGGTGGGGAGCCAAAGAGAAACTGGATAATGCTTGCAGGAATCTAGATAAAAGGTGGGGTGGTTTTGTCTATGTTGGTAGCAATAGAGGCAATGAGGAGCGGTTGGATTTTGTACATATTTTCAAGGTAGAATTCGCTGACAGCTTGGAAGTAGGGTGTGAGTAGGGTAGAAAAAAAAAAGATAACAAAATTTTGGGCCCGATCAACTAGGACAGAGTTGCCATTAGCTGAAATGAAAAGAATAGTTTGGGCTGAAGGAAAGATATTAGAGTATTTGTGTGCTTTTGAGAATGATTGAGTAGAAAGTAAAACACTGTTGAAAGAGAGAGAATTATTGCAGTCTGTTCTTGGGTAAGTGAGAGGTATGGGTTCTAGTTCATAGAGGGGTGGGCCAAGAACAGATGGCAGATCCCGGTTAATAGGAATGAAGGTGGAAGGTGTGGGCGCAGATGTCAGGTGGGTAGATGTTCAAGGTCATCAGCTGATATGATGGGAACAAAGATGTTGGAGATTTGAGAAAAATAGAGAAGTGAATGGACTAGAAAAATAAGGAGGTATACTGACCCTATGGAGATTAATGATCATGAATTTAAAGTCTCCAGTGTTTGGGAATGCAGGTTGGGATTCTGCCATTATGCTTCCTACAAAACACAGTGGCAAGATGTTTATGTGACCCTGCTGCCTTCCCCTTGTGCTTCTGATCTGCTTCATATCCTTTCAGGTGAAAAAAGTTGATCTGTTTGTAGGTATTTATGTTAAATTTAGGAAAAAGTATATAGAAAAGAACTAATATTGTCTCAGACCCTGTAAATATTTAATTTCAACTGTTTATATGCATGATAAAACATTGAGAAAAGAAGCTACTGCATAAGTCAAAAGTGAAATTAATGAAGTCTTCCCCATGCAGTTGTACCAATAGCTTTGGTTTGTGTCTTTTTAATTCCTCCTCCTATCTCCCTTTTTCCTTAGCTTTATGTATCTTCTTATAAAGCTTAGGGGATAGTGGTTCTGGTACATTGTGGTGTTAGTTTGGTTCTAATTTCCTTTCTTCTGTTATTTTTTGTGTAAAGCTGGCATCAGTAGAAATGCTAAATTTTTAAGTGTTCAGCAGTTTATAACACCACTTACAGCAACATTTAAAATTAAATTAATATATTTATAATTTTGTTGTCTGAATCAACTTAATCTTTAACACATAATATAAACTTGTTCAGAAATAATTGTTTCAACATGAAGGTGAATTTAGAACTTTAACTCAAAACAATTGAAAATGTTTCAGGAAACTAGAAATTTTGTTTTTTGCTATGGATAAAGAATATTTTAATTTCAGCAAGAATATTTCTCATTTTTTAATTAAGTGATTTCTTAGGTGCTCATTATATGCTGGGCATTTTCTAGGTGAGCAAGACAAAAGTTCCTGTCCTCATAGAAACTGTTATGTTAATTTGGTTGATAAATGCCTGAAAGAAAAATAAAGCCAACCCCTGTATGTAAAGTGGATATGAAAGGGAGGGGATGTTATTTTAAATGGGGTGAGCTCTGGAAGGCCTCGCTGAGGAAGTGAAATTAGCGGGATGCTTCCAAAGAAAGCTCAAACCACACATGCCCTTTTTGCTGCTTGTACTAGGGAACCACTTTTACCATCATTTATTTTATAGTGTTAGTGTTATTCAGCTTTTTGTCACTGTGACCAAAATCCTTGACAAGAACAACTTAGAAGAGGAAAAGTGTATTTTGATTTCAGAGGTTTAGTCCATAGTTTGCTGGCTCCCTTGCTCTGAGCCCAAGTGAGGCAGAAGGTCTTGGTGGAAGTTTGTGGTGGAAGAAAGCTGCTCTACTCTTAGCAACCAGGAAGAAGAGAGAGCAAATAAGATGCCAGGGACAAAAGGTAACTCCCAAAGGCATGTCCCTAGGGACTTACCTCCTCCAGCCACACCCAGCTTGCCTATAGTTACCATCCAGTAAAGTGCCTTTTCAAAATATTAGTCCATCGGAAGGATTGACCCACTATCAGTTCACAGCCCTCGTAATCTATTCATTTCACCTCTGAACATTCCTGCATTCTTATACATGAACGTTTGGGTAACACTCATGTCCAAACCACAACAGTGTTACTATCTAATGTTGCAAATCAGTAGGTATTAAACCTTTATTACCCAGTTTTATCTTTTTTCCTCAGAACAATTATAAACACTCCCGTCTGAGTTAACAACCTCCTAAACTCTCAGCTTCCATATTTGTTTTCACCTGTTGATACTCTGTATATCTCTGTCACTTTTCCTTTAGAGTGGGTGTGTTAGTTTGCTTGTTTTTCCTGACTTTCATTTGATTCTGATCATTCTCATACTTAAAATGAGAACTATGTATACAAAATGAGACCATGTCTATATGTGTTAATACAGCATATATCATTACTATCATTACACCTCATCAAAATGTGAACTGTTTTTATAGAATTGAAATAGAAGAAAAGCGTATGGCTTTAGATAAAATACAAGGGGAAGAAAATGTAGAAGTACTACTATTGGTGAACATTGAGGGAAATACCTTCCTGGTTTAAAAAAAAAAAAAAAGTGTTGGGGGGAAGTAGGCACTTGAGAGTGCCTTCAAAAAACTTTAGGCTAGTATGGTTTTCTGAGGATAATAATCTTCATCTCACAGAAAGGGAGAGGTGCCAGAAATCTGTAAAGTGGTAGGTGGAGGGGTAACTTACAAGGTGTCTAAAAAGTTAAACACATAGGCAAAGCAGGATCACTTTTATTCAATAAGCTCAATACATTTTTTTCCCCTCAGCCTCCAGACACCTTTTTAGGTAAATAGTTCTAAATTTGAAGCATTAAGTTTAATTTTGAACCTGAGAAATATAAATAGTAAACATCTTATTTTTTTCTATTTCCAAACTTTCTGAACATGCTAGGTGTTTATTGTACTCCTCAGATTCACAGTGACCCATTGCTTAATGTGTGTCTTTAGAAAAGTTTAAATATTTTAGATAGTTGATTGTTAAAACCCCTGACAAGAGAGAGCTTTCCTGCTAATGTTTGAGGAACTTGAAATTGTTCACTAAGAATATGACAGCCTCTCCCTATTATGATTTGAATATGGTTTGTCACCTCCAAAACTCATGTTGAAATTTATTTCCCATTATGAGATGCAGTATTAAAAGTTGGAACCTTTAAGAGATGATTAGGGCTCTGCCCTTGTGAATGGATCAGTCTATTTTTGCAATTAATGGATTAATGGACTAATGGGCTATCTTGTATTTAGACTCAGAAGTTAAATTGCTAAAGGACTGAGTGTCTAGCAATAGATTTTAAAAAGTTAATTTTAGAAAGAATTAGTTTTTTTGTTCCTACTCTTCTGATGCATGTTAGTTCTGAAGCACAGCTGAAATATATGTTGTCTTGCTGTATTAAGCTGTATTGATATGAGTTTTTTTTTTTTAAATTGGGTCAAAAGGGTACTAGGAACTGGGTGTGTGGCGTATGCTTACAATCCCAGAGACTTTAGAGGCTGAGGCAAGAGGATGACAAGTTTAAGGCCAACCTGGGCAATTTAGTTTCAAAAAAAGGGGAAAGAGATGCTGGGGATGTAGCTCACTAATAGAGCACCTGCAGAGTACCCTGGGTTTAATCCCCAGAAATGCAAAATAAATAAATAAAAAGCCGGGGGATGTGATAGGCCCATCATACCTAATGATGTTTAGTTTAGGGTGCCACAGTTTTTGGGGATGGTTACCAGGGATTGAACTCAGGGGCACTCGACCACTGAGCCATATCCCCAGCCCTATTTTGTATTTAGAGACAAGTCTCACTGAGTTGCTTAGCACCTCACTTTTGCTGATCCTGGTTTTGAACTCCCTATCCTCCTGCCTCAGCCTCCTGAGCTGCTGGGAGTTTTCAGGCATGAGCCACTGTGTCCTGCTGGGATGCCACATTTTAAAAAGATGTGACAAGCTAGAAGTAGACAGTCATGAAGGCCAATGAATGCTCAACAAACTCAAAAGATACAGATACTGAAGGGTAAACAGCAGCACCAGTTTTTTCATTCTAATGTGTATTATAATTGCCCATGGGAATTAGTCTTCCAAGTTTGCTTATTATTCATTCACCAACAATATGAGAACCTAGTCATATGCCAGTTGCTGGCCAGGCAATGGACATACAAAACAAGAAGAAAAAAAAAAATCCTACCATCAAGGAGTTTTCATTTTACTATGGGGAAACACATAATAAATGAAGCAAGTAGATGAGGTCATCTGTGTTACAAATAATATGGTCAGGAAAGGCGTTGCAGAGAATGTAAATGTCTTAGTGTGTTTGGGCTACTGTAAGAAAGTGCCATCAGATATGTGTCTTATGAACAACAGAAACATGTTCCTCACAGTTCTGGATGTTGGAAAGTATAACACCAAGATACTAACAGATTCAATGTCTTGTGAGGGACATCTCTTCCTGATTTATAGAGTGGAATCTTCTTGCCGTGTCCTGACATGGGGGAAGGAGCAAGGCAGTTCTTGGGCCTCTTAAAATAGGACTAATTCCATTCATGAGTTACTCATCTTCTAGTGATCCCGCTTCCTAATACCTTCACATTGGTGATTAGGTTTCGACATATATGAGTTTAGCAGGGGTACTACCATTGGAGACTGTAGCAATGAAAGAGCGGTTGCCAGTATTAGGAAGAAGAGTATTCATATAGGGAATAGCAGGTTCAAATGTCTAGAGGCAGGAGTGTCTATGAAACAGCAAAGGATCAAATGTGATAGAATGGAAAGAGAGAAGTAAGGAGATGTGGTCAAAAGTTATAGAAGGCCATATTAAATAGAGTCTTTAAGGTTTTATAGGCTTTGGTTTTCATTCTAAATAGGATGAGAAGCCACTGGAGGGATTTTAAGTAGAAGAAAGACTTGACCTAATGTATAATTTAGTGGGATGACTCGGATTCAGTGCTAAGATTGGAACATGGATGGTGTTAGGGTTTGTAGGTGAAAACTACAAACATGTGAGACAATGCAGGAAGGTTTAGAGGAGAAATGATTGGGTTCTAAGAGTCTTAATCTAATCAGTGAATTAATCTCTGATGGGATTAATTGAAGTGGTAGGTTATGGCTGGAGGAGATTGGGGTGTGGCTATGGGGTATATATTTTGTATCTGGAGAGTGGAGTCTCTATCTCTGCTTCCTGATGATGCGAGCTGCTTCCCTCTGCCATGCTCTTCTGCCATGATGTTCTGCCTCACCTGGAACCCCAAGGAATGGAGCCGGCCTTCTGTGGAATAAGACCTCTGAAACAGTGAGCTCTCAAACCTTTCCTCCTCTTTAATTGTGCTGGTGACATCATTTAGTCATAGCAGTGAAAAAGCTGGCTAAAACAGATGGACATAGTTATGGGGTGGGGGGATCAAAGTCACAAGATTATGGCAATAATATATGGTGGCCTGGAACAGGATGGCATTGGTGAAGTTGATGAGAAGTAGTTAGATCCAACTGAAGGTACAGCCAACAGAGTATGTTGAATGTGGGGTAAAAGAAAATAGAATCAAGAATGGCTAAGATTTTTGCTGTAAACATCTGGAAGTATGGAGTTGCTCTTAACTGAGAAGAGGGAACTAGATGGAATAGTTTTGTGGTGAATGTCAGGGGGACATCTTTAGAGGCCCATCAGACATCCAAGTGATTAGTATATCCCCTTATGTAAGCCCTTGTGAGTGGGAAGCCAAATCATGAATAGTTTTCTTAGGAATGAAGGATAAACTCAGGAAATAAGAGTTGAAGGATCATGACTCATCTGTGATAGCTTTCATCTTCTTAGGGTCCAGAAACAACCCCTTCTTGGATGGGGCTGGAAAAACAAGACCCCAGTTCCATCATCAGCCTCCCTTTTCTAGACTTATCTTAAATCATTCCCTTTTGTACACATTGTTCCTTCAAAATGGGTGGGACAGGCTGTAGCTATGTTTCTTCATGAGGTTGTACTCTCTTTAGGCTTCTTAGTCATCTCAACTGAGCATGAAACTTCTTAGCAACCAAACCATTTTCAATCATTACTTTGAGTGAGTTACTTATTTTGATGGCTAATTATTGAAAAAGTTGCTGCATCCCTCCTTGCTTTACTTTTAGAGGGTAATCTTCTCTTTATTTAAGTTTCCTAGCAATGAATGCTATTTGAAATAAAGTTAGTTAGAATACTTTATGAGTCTCCTAAGTATACAACTTTGAAGTATGTTGTGCTTTGGATATGAGGTTTCCCCTGAAAAGGTAATGTTTTAGGCAGTACAGGGATATTCAGAGGTGATATGATTATATTATGACAGCTAGAACCTGAAAAATGGATTAATCATATAAATGGAGAATTGGTGGAATATGGCTGGAGGAAGCAGGTCAATGGGGGTGTGCCCTTGGGGATTATAACCTGTTCCTGTCTCCTCTCTCTCATGTGTCGCCCCCTCTCCTCTCCCCTTCCTCCCTCCTTCCTTCCTTCCTTCCTTCCTTCCTTCCTTCCTGGCCACCATGCTGAGAAGCTTTCCTCTGCTGCACCCTTCTGCCATGATGTTCTGTCTCACCTTGGGCCTAGAGCAATGGAGTCAGCTGACCATTAAAACCCTAAGCCCCAAATAAACTTTTCTTCCTCTAACTTGTTCTTGTTGGATACTGTGGTCACAGTGATGAAAAGCTAACACACAGTGATATTTGGAAACTGCACCGTGTCTTACTTCTGAAATAACTGGGTGTATTTCATTTTTACAATGAAGATTAATATTAGCCCCAGTTGTTTGAAAGATTGTCACTGTGACCAAAATTCCCAATAAGAACAACTTAGAGGAGGGAAAGTTTAATTTGAGGCTCATGATTTCAGAGATCTCAGTCCATAGACTGACTCCATTGCTCTGGGTGCAAGATGAGGCAGCACATCATGGCAGAAAGCAGGGTGGAGGAGCATTGCTCCATTCATGGAAGCAAGGAAACAGAGAAGGGATGAGGGGAAAGGGGCTGCAGAGAAGATGAACTCTTCCAGGGCACACCCCTGAGTGATCTGTCTCCTCCAGACATGCCCCACCTGCTTACAGTTACCATTCAGTCCCTTCAACTAAGGTGGCCTGATCCGGTTACAGCTCTCATACTCCTCATTTTACCTCTGAATAGTCCTGAATTAACACAGGAACTTTTGGAGGACACCTCATGTGCAAACCATAGTAATTATCATTGTTATTTTGTTTCTCTAAATAATTCAAGTGTTGAAATGCATAGGAAAATAGACTGACTTTATCTTTTATACATACAGACCCAACCTGGCATGTACCTTTGAAATCTCCAGAAGTCCAGGATAAGTTTTTGTGTGTTTTGTACAGCATGAGTTTATAAATAGTAATTGCTTTTTATGAACTGCTTTGTATGTGTCTATGTATATATGTGCACCTTTGTATATGTTCCACATTCTTCACCACAGGAAATATAACAGTAAATTAGTATTCTTAGTGTTATCAAAATCAAGACATAATCACTTATGTCAGCATCCAATTAAATATTAAATATTTCCAAGACTAAGTACATTGCAGACCTTTTCAAGTATATATTTTATTTCTGTTATATTTGAAAATTAATTATGATTCCATTTATATTTTATAGGATCTAAGCCTTTTCCACGCTATGGTTATAAACCCTCCCCTCCAAATGGATGTGGCTCTCCGCTGTTTGGTGTTCATGTAAGTATTGTTTTTATATTTGGTAACTTTTATGTCTGGTAGTTTTTGTAATACTTTTGATAAGACTTTGTGTATTCTCAGGCTCACAAATAATTTTGCCTGTTGTAATAGTGATTAGGTTTATTATGCTCTTTTGGCAAAACATATTTAACTCCTAGGAAAACTAAATGGGGTACAATTATCTTATTTACATTATTATCATTCAAATTATATTTCCTAATGTTACAAACATGATTTTAAAGTTTAAAGTACAAAAGTAATACAGGGGGAAAATATAAATAAAGCATGCGTTCTATATAAAAACAAGACTAAGTTGCAGTTGTTGGGGAGAATGGACCTGAGCCCATAATTATGGGAAAAAATGTTTATGAGAATGATTCCTATTCATAAAAGTTTTGTGAATTATTTAAAATAAAAAGAATTGTAAATTCAAAGTAGTGGTATTTGAAGGAAATGGATAAATACCTAAATCTTAGGAAACAACCAAAAAAAAAATATTTGAGTTGTAGGCATTTAAAATTTTCTGTGACATTTCACAAAAAGCCCATTTTATTTGTCAGAAAGAAGAAAACACTCAAAATTCAAACTTACCTAGCTCCTGTAGTAATCCTTTAACATCTTTGATCTTATCTTTTTCTTTCAAAATTATGCTTTATGTTATGGACAGTAAGAAGTTGTGTTTGTTGCTGGTGGGTAACTTAGTATTCTAACATTGAAGAATAGGGAGCAGCGAGACATAGCTGAGACATAGTCTCGCAGGTGGGTCTGGGTAAGAGTAATGGGCAGGTTTGTTACACGGGACACACTGGTAAGCAGAAATGGATTTGGGGGTTATGTACACAGCAGTCATTGTCATTTACTTCTTCTGATAAGCCTATTTGAATGTGGTACTTCAGGGGAGGAAATGCATTTTGTTAACAGTAATCCATCTCAATGTCTCTTGCAGCTTAACATTGGCATCCCTTCCCTGACAAAGTGCTGTAACCATCACGACAGGTGCTATGAGACCTGTGGCAAGAGCAAGAATGATTGTGATGAGGAATTCCAGTATTGTCTCTCCAAGATCTGTCGAGATGTGCAAAAAACACTAGGACTAACTCAGCACGTTCAGGGTAAGGATGTTCTGGTGGGTTGGGGATGAGCGTAATATAATACAGAAGTAAAAAGTGCTAGGAAAACTTGGAGGAGGGTGTCTGAGACAGAAAGAGAGAAGAATTTGTCTACCTTGTACCCTGGAATATGCCCTCTGAATGATCAGAGCCTAAACTGAAACCCTGAATCAAGTTGTCCTGCAGTCCATTGAGGCTGCTATAACAAACTACAGTAGACCCAGTAGTTTACAAACAATAGAGATTCATATTTCATAGTTCAGGAGGCTGAGAAGTACAAGATCAAGGCACTGGCAGATTCGTTTTCTGGTGAGGGCCCAGTCCCTCGTTCCTAGAGGGCACCTTCTAACAGTGTCATCACATAGTGAAAAGGATTAGGCAGCTCTCTGGGACCTCTTTTTTAAGGGGATTAGGCCATTTGTAGGGGCTCCACCCTCATGACGTATTAATCTACCAAAGGCCTCATCACCTAATTCATCATCTTGGAGATTAGAATTTCAACATAAACATTTTTAGAGGAACACAAACATTCAGATGATAGCACTAGTGAATTCAAGAGCACAGGACACTGATTTTGGAGTAGGACATTCTAGAAGATTTGAGTCTTACCTGTGTCTTCTTCTGTATCTCTGTTGGGAGGATCCCCCAAACCACCCCTAGGTTCAGGGATATGCCAGGAGGACTCACAGGATCCCTCACTTGGTCATATCACCACTGTGATTTATTATGGTGAAGGCCTGCAAAGGAAAATCAGCAAAGGGGAAAGGTGCTTTGGTGTCCTCATTTATGAAATAAAGAGAATGAGAATACACACCTACCTCATAGAGTTGTCATAATGGCAACCTCAAATATTTGTGGAAATGTAAATCACCGTTCAAGTAATAGTAGTAGGTACGAGATTTCTCTCCTGTCAAGCCAAAGAATGTGCTATACACTGAAATCAGAAGAGAAAGGGCAATGAGATGGGGCAGGAAAGGAATCTAATATTTTTAATCACTTACCTTAAGATACTGTGCTGGATACTTCACTCATGTTTCCATTTGATATAAAATCCAAATAAGGAGGTGGTGTTATCTCTATTTTTCAAGGAAGAGAACTGAAGTTCAGAAAGAAGTAGGTTATCCCAAGTTAGACTTTTAGAAAAAAAGACTGAGACTTGTTTTCTGTCTATTAGAGTATTCCCTAAATCTTAATAACTGTACAGTATGTAATTTCTGTTCTAGGGGAAGCTTGAATTCACCATTTCTGTCCCCTTGCATGCTTTGGGCTCAGGTAAACTAATGCACAGATGAGGCATAGCCAGATGCATTTCCTGTTCTCTCAGAAGAACATAGGAATGTGGCTAAATGATGAAATCAGTTTTCTCAGTCTCCTTAATAGTCTAGCCTTTATAGTTTCTGGGTTGATTGTGCTCCTTAGTTACACAATCTTTTGAAGAACTTTAAAAATAAAGTGTTAAGATTTTAATAAAAAAAAATTCTTCCTTACCATGAATATTTGAAACTGAAAGTATTCGAACACCAAAGCCATTTTGTGCCACATCTCAACAAATGTACCATGTTGAAATGCTCTCATTTGGATGTTTCAAGTTTCTTAAATAAGAAAAGTAAATCAATCACCTCTTTTTTTTTTTTTTTGCTGGTGGTGGTACTGAGGTACTGAGGATTGAATCTAGGGGCATTCTATCACTGAGCTACACCCCCATCCCATTTAGTTTCTTTTTGTTGTTGTTGTTGTTTTTTTTTTTTTTTGAGATAGAATCTTGCTAAGATGCCCAGGCTGGCCATTATTTTTGTGATCATCCTGCCTCAGTTCCTGAGATTATAGGAATATGCCCACAGTGCCTGACTTCCATTACCTTTTATATATATATATATATATATATATATATATATATATATATATATATATTTTAACCTTAAAGAAATTAAAAAATCCTAAGGCAGAAACATTTTTGATTCCTGTGTCCACTGACCACTAGGCTAAATTTGGTATTAGTAAAAGTATATGGGTTCCATATACTTTAAACATCTTTTGT
This sequence comes from Sciurus carolinensis, assembly GCF_902686445.1. NCBI lineage: Eukaryota > Metazoa > Chordata > Mammalia > Rodentia > Sciuridae > Sciurus > Sciurus carolinensis. Next base: position 46,769,507 of record NC_062222.1, read on the forward strand.
TTTGTTATTATTTTGATACTGGGGATTGAATCCAGGAGTACTCTACCACCAAGCTACACCCCTGGCCCTTTTTAGTTTTTTATTTTGAGACAGGGTTTTGCTAAATTGTCCAGGCTGCCCTCGAACTCATAATCCTCCTGTCTCAACTTCCTGAGACTGGGATTACAGGTGTACTTTAGCTTCTTCAGTGATGTGTGATCATTTTTTAGAAGCCACTGGTCATAATGACATGTTTTGAAGTTTCCATTTTTAAATTTTATTTCTTCTGCACCTAATATATCTTTCTAGGGCTGGGGTAGTTCGGAGGTAGAGTGTGTGCTTAGCATGGGTGCACACCCTGAGTTTGATCCCCAGCACTAAAATTAAAAAAAAAAAAAAAATCTTTTCCTTGAAAAGCAAATTTAGGAGCTATCACACATCTCTATTAGTGATTATATTTCTCAGATAAAAAGGAATTTACCCTTGATTAACTGATCAGTGTTTTAGTGAAGTTCAAGTTCATTACCTGTCTAGTATAAAAAAATCAGTTTGAACAGTTAAATGCCAAAAAAAAAAAAAAAAAAAAAAAGAAGGAGAAGAAGAAGAAGAAAGAAAGAAAAAGACATGGAAAAGAGACTAAAACTGAAGTCTGCTAGTACAGTGTGAGAGGGTCAAGGTGACCTTCCCCTAAGTTGTTTGGAGTGTGCACTAGGAATGTGCTTTTAACAGGTAACAGATGAAAAGAGCGATGCTTTGCAATTGCCTGACAGTAATCCCAATTTCCTCCTTTGCAGCATGTGAAACAACAGTGGAGCTCTTGTTTGACAGTGTTATCCATCTAGGCTGTAAACCATACCTCGACAGCCAACGAGCTGCATGTTGGTGTCGTTATGAAGAAAAAACTGATCTTTAAAGAAGATTCTGACATTTGGTGGCAAACAAGGATGGAAGAATATAACCTTTGCCAAAAAAATCTAATGTTTTCACAGCATAAGCTGCCTTATTTTTGTGAAAGGGTCAGTTTAAGACCTTACAAGACTATATTTTAACGTTAAAACCTCAGTTAAAAAAAGTGGGGGAGGTGGAACAGAAGGTGTGCCTGTCTTCTCAGCTGTCTTCCTGGACATTGCTGCCTTGGGCCTTGGTGGACAAACTCTCGCTCAATCTCAAAAACAGGTATGTGTTAAGGGAAAAGTTTTGAAATGAAGAGTATGTAACTCAATTTTCACAACTACATTTACAAAAAAAGAGAGATCAAATGTAAAATTAATTATAAGATCTATTAAACATTATCTTATTTGGAAATATGGGGAAATCTTCATTTAAAGGATTGTTTATCGTGCCATTTTAAGTATACATTTATTCCTGGAAGGAACTGACCTTATTCTTTCTCTATTTTAATGACACATAATATCAATGAGTCAAGCCAGTTACAAGCAGAGTATTTCCCCATTTCTCTTATAAAATTAGAACTATCAGCTGGTAACCTCTTAGGAAGAAACCCAGAATATCTAAGTATTCCTTAATGCCCAGAAGGTAATGTGAGCAAGGTTCAGAAGCACAGCCATTCCCATTTAATCAACCACTCTTACAACAAATGTCATCATTTACTGTAACCCTTGCCGGAACTGGAGAAAAGATGGATTTAATGAAACAAATGAAAAGTTGTTTAGCATAATACACCAGAGCACTATATGCTGTTATGTTTCAGTGTTTATTACCTACTTCTTTTTCCTCATAGTAGACTCTGGAATATTTTTAAAAGACTATAACTTCTACAAACTGTGGTCTTAATAAAAAATTATTCTCCATATTGTTTTTTTCTTTAATTCTTTAATTGTGGAGTCAAAAGGAATAGAAAAGGCAAGATGCAAAGAACTGCCTTTTATAGATCTCCTATTTACATGGAAAATTAAGAGACATTTAAAAGCAAATCTTAGAAAACCTCAGCTGCTTCTAAAAATGTCCCGGAATGTTTTTTGTTTTTATTTTGAGACAGGGTCTAGCTGAATTGCTAAGGCTCATCTGAAACTTGTATTCCTCCAGCCTCAGGCTCCCAAGTTGCTGGGATTACATGTGTGGGTCACCATGTCTGGCTACGTCTGTGTTGAGAACTTTTTGACTCCATGGAATGCTCCGCTGTGTTCGGATACTGGCCTTTGCTTACCACTGCCTGTTGACTTTCCCTAGCCCAGGACCCCAAGCTGTGTATATTCTTTGGGTAACTTGTGGCCAAATTTGCTAAAATAAATTGCTTAGGAAGTCAGAAAAGGATAGCACAGAGATGTTCCCTTAAAGTCATTGTAGACAGAACTTCTTGGGCAGAAGGAAAATTATGTTTTGGAGAAAGGCCACATTCCTAACTTTGAATATGTGTTATTGCTGGAAACCTAATATCTTCCCAAACTTGAGATGGCGGCATTCTGCTAAAAGACGTGTTCTCTATTAAATAAGGCAGGTGTACGCCCTGTGGCTAAATGAGCAAACTGGGCTTCAATTTGAGTGTTTGGAACCCTTGGTTGATACTTTATTTCAAAGTTTTGTGGAAGGGACAGTTTTGCCAGCCGTGATCACTTTTTAACTTTTTTTTCCCCCTTAAGTACTGGGGATTGAACCCAACACTTCACATATGCTAGGCAAATGCTCTGTCACTGAGCTCTGTCCCCAGCTCCTTTGTGTAGTTGTTTGTTTGTTTGAGACAGGGTCTTGCTAAATTGCCCAGGCTGACCTCAAGCTCATGATCATCCTGCTTCAGCCTCCCAAATAGCAGGGAATACAGGTGTGCACCACCATGCCCAGCTTTTTCTTTTTAATATTTATCAGTATTTGTTATTGAAGTAGTTGAACAAGTAGCTTTAAGCTTTTAATGAATTAGTGAATTTTCTTAGCAACACTGACTTTCTCAAAAGAATCAATTCAAAGTATCTATAAGCTATTTAGTTCATGGTCATAAAATACACAAAAAATAATAGAAACAGCTTTGTATGTACAGATTTTTAAAAAAATAAATGTATCTTGAATAATTTTAGATTTAAAGAAAAGTTGCAAAGATAATTTAAGAGTTCCTCTATAGCCCTCCCTGGGTTCTTCCTATTGTTAACATTTTCTGTAACCAAACATTTGTCAAAGGCCAAGCAACACTGGTAATTACTATTAACTTTATTCTTCAGATTGCATTTTCCTATTAATGTAATTTTTCTTTTACAGGTCCAATCTAGAATACCACATTACATTAGGCATGAGTCATTATGCCAAATTAGCCTCTGGTCTGTGATGGTTTCTCAGTCTTTTCTTGTTTTGCATAACCTTGACAGATTTAAGGAGTACTGGTCAGGTGTGTTGTGGTGCACCCTTCCCTTTGAGTTTATATGGTATTTTCCTCATGTTTAGCCTGGGGCTATGGATTTTTAGGAAGAATACCACAGAGGTGAAGTGTCCTTCACATTGCACCCTATCAGGAGTTACATGCTACCAACTTTTTGTATTAACTTGGGACATTTAGGTAAGGTCTTAGGTAAGTGTCTTTTGGGTTTCTCCACTGTTATGTTACTGATACTTTTGTTCCTTGGGAGTCAGTCACTAAGTCCAGTCCTTTGGGCAAGTCCCATAGGGGGTGGGCAGGATTATGTTCAGTCACCTAGAATGGGGAGCATCTGAATGTAGTATTTGGAATTCTATAGGAAAGATTTGTCTCCTTTTTCAGTTTGTTTACTTACTCAATTATGTGTATCAGTATGGACTCATGTATTTATTCTATACTTTGGGTGATATTTTGTTGCTCAGTTGTTCCACCTTGGTTATTGGGAATTGTGTTAGGTTGACTGTTGTGTCCTTTTGACAGACCTAGCCATTTTTTAGCACTGCCTTACTTTCTGGCACTACAAGATGCGCTGGCTCATCTTGTATATTCCTGCCCTAGCCCTAGAATCAGCCCTTCTCTAAGGAACCTCATTGCTTTTGTTAGTATTTCAAAACCAAGATCTGGGCCTACGGCTGTACCATACTGAATGTGCCCCATCTTGCTAGCTAAGCAGAATTGGATATGGTTAGTACTGGATGGAAGAAGTCAAGATCTGGGCACTGGATGTGCTTGTTGCTATTAGCGCATCACTGCCTCTTGACATCCCAGTAGACAAAGCTGGAAAAATGTATATATATTAATCTATGTATATGTACATATCTGTAATTATTTTTGTGTATTTGTGTGTGTGTATGTGTATTAAGCTAAAAATAAGTTTCTCCTGTTTTCAACTTAAATCTTGTATCCAGGGCATATATTTATATTTCAGGGTTGCTATATTTCCCATTCACAGACTAAATTCATAAAAAGGCAATCAAAAAAAAACCAACCAACTTTGAGCAACTCTGTAAAAAAAAAATAATATTGATATGTTTAATTAAATATATTGCCTCCAAATAATGTTTATCACTTTAAAATATTTATATATACCTTTCCCAGGGACAAATAAAACTATTAGTTTCATAGATGGAGAAAACTGAGCATAGAGAAGCTGCAGTGAAGACAGAATTAATGTATAAGGGCAAGAACAAATTAAACACATACGCAGCAATTTTTTTTTTTTTTTTTTTTTTTGCCTAAGTCTGAGCCATGTTCCCAGCCTTTTAAAAATATTTTATTTGGAGACAGGGTCTCACTGAGTTGCTTAGAGCCTCACTAAATTACTGAGGCTGGCTTTGAACTTGCAATCTTCCTGCCCCAGCCTCCCAAAGTGCTGGGATTACAGGTGTGTGCCACTGTGCCTGGCTATCAGTCATCCTTTAAAGAAGGATTTGTCTGGACTAGTTATACTAATAAAAATTATTTGTTTTGTTAACTTATAACAAATTATCTCTAAATCGAAAAGTGGCTATTTCTGCTCTTATTTATTGAAATATAAGATTATCAGGAGGTGTCATGCACAATGGTAATTTTATCCTGTTACAAAACAGGGATAATGGCTAACAGTGAAGATGATGGGATCTTTGTATAAAAACAATTGTTTAGTGAACTGACTTCAGTAACTGCTTTTTTTGTTTTGTTTTGTTTTGGTACCAGGGATGGGCCCAAAAGTGTTTAACCACTGAGCCACATCCCCAACCCTTTTAAAAATATTTTATTTAGAGACAGGGTCTTGCTGAGTTGCTACTTGCTAAGTTGCTGAGGCTGGCTTTGAACTCACGATCCTCCTGCCTCAGCCGCCAAGCTATGACCATGCCCATCTTGACTTCAGTAATTTTTGAGAGTAGAGTGAAAATCCATCCACATATACTATGATGCATTTTTCAGAGTTCACAGAAATTCCCCACAGTGTGTTCATTCAAGTCTTATAAAATGACTGGGGCTAAAAAGCCTGTTGCTTCAGTTTTACTTTTTTTTTGGCCAGACTGATGGACAATTGAACTCAGGCCTCAGACATGCTTGGCAAACACTCTACCACTGAGCTAAACCTCCAGCCCTTCAAACTTACTTACTTAATATCCATAACATCCTTCAAAATATCCTTGAAGACAACTTTACAAACATTTCTTTGTTGCTCTCACATTTTCTCAAGTGTAGGAATCAGAATTATAGAATTTTTTGTTTTCTAAAAGAAAAAAATAAGGATGTTAGTGAACATTAAAAACACCAATATTTAAATTTTAGAATTATGTGAACTTAATTTTATTCCATATATTTCATTCCTAGAATGAGTGACAAGCTCTAAAATTCAATAAAAGTGGCTATTTGGATATAGGAAGAATCAAGCTATCTCATCAGTTACCTTTTAGTTCTCAATCTGAATTATTTTCATAAAATGGATTTACTTTTTTTGTTTTTGTTTTCTTCTTTGAGGGGAATGAGATCTTGGTAAGACTCTAGGCTACATGGTTCTCAAATATGAGGACATCAGAATCACTGAAGGACTTGTTAAAGTATATTGCTGGCCCTCGCCCCCAGTTTCTGATGCTGGGTCTGAGGTAGAGGAATGTGCATTTCTGACAAGTTCCCAGGTGATGTTGATACTGCTGTTTCAGAGGTCATAGTTTGAGAAGTGGTCTAAGTAATTTTCAGTAGCTGAAAGTAACTAGCACACTAAAAGCTTGCTGTTGGCTAGGAGGTGTTTTTGGAGTTTGACATTTACCATCTCAAAAACTCTTTGGAGTATATTGGGTCCCCATTTTGCAGAGAAGAATTTGAAGCCGTGAGATCAGATTAAATGTCTCAGTTAATAAAATTAGCAGCCTGTTTTCCAATCCTAGGTACTTAACCATTTACTGTGTATAGCTATTGCTTTAAAAATCTAAAATCATACATTTATATTTCTGAAATAAGTACTGCTATAGTTTGGATCTTGAATGTGCCTCAAAGGCTTGAAGGCTTGATGGCATTACTGGTAGGTAATGAGGAAAAGGGAAAAAAGGTTACTCCTTTCAGTGAGCATAAGAAGATGGTGATAACACAATAACCACTATTCATGAGCTTTCCACATGGTAAATAGTGTTCTGAGTACTTTGCAGCCATTCAGTACAATTATCACAACCATAATAGGAGAGAAATGTTGATATTCTGTGTCTTCATTGCATAATGTTATTAGGACAATGACTGTTATGGAACCTGAGTTTCTTTACTACACACTCCAAAAGGGCCCAGTAAATCAAGGACAAGTTGTTGGGGCAAGGAAAAAAAATTCCATAAACCAGTAATAAGATGATGGATTAGCATCCTGAAGACCATCTTGACATAATTTAAACTCCTTTTACCTTTAGGAGGAAATGATTAGAGAAACCTGTTAGCTAGCTGGTAATCTGTTGATTTGCATCAGTCTTAAAGTGGGAGGAGATGAATTAGGGAAATTTGGGATGAATCAACCTTGTGCTGCTAGTTCAAATTATTAATGAGGACTTCCTACCCAGGGAGACATTGGCTTTTTCCAGCAAAGGACAATCCCAAGCACCACTACATGACCTCTGAAATATTTTATGTACACAATGAAATGAACAGTAAATGACTTGGTTTGAATAAAATCCCTTCTTTATTTTCTTACTCTGATGACCAAGATTTTTGAAACACAAGCATGTATAGGACAAGTTGTCACCAAGTTAGATTTTATTTCTCTCCCAGAGAATAATATAATGTTTATGAGATGGATTCCTTATACTTAAGTAATCCCATACAATACATTCATTAAATGTATTAAAAATGGTGCCTTAACACATTTTAATACTCTCCCGTCTTGACTGGTTACTTTTTAAATGACAAGGTCCACAGGAGTAACAAAAGAATGAAGCCATCATTTCATCTCACATGAAAGAATTATTAGACGAACCAACCACCCAAGTAGAAGCTAAATTAAATTTGTTTCATTCACATCCCATAATATGCCCACTATTTAAGTGGCACAGAATGGGTGAGGACATATGCTCTGTCTTTCAAATTTCTGCATAGCTCTATCCATGAAAGCTAGACTTGAAAATGTAGTTGCCTTAATTATACTACACAGCTATAGTAACAAAAATGGCACAGTACTGGCATAAAAACAGACACAGACCAATAGTACATAAGAGAAGACAGACAAACCCACGTAATTACAGTCATCTGATCCTTGAAAAATGTGCCAAAAACATACACTGGAGAAAAGACAGCCTTTTAACAAATGGTGCTGGGAAAACTGGTTATCCATATTTAGAAAAATGAAACTAGACCATTATCTCTTACCCTGCCCAAAAATCAACTCAGGATGGATCAGAGTCCTAGGAATTAGACCAGAAAATACAGAAATAGAAGAAAATGTAGGTAGGGTCAACACTCCAGCATAGAGGCATAAGCAACGACTTTCTCAGTAGGACCCAGTAGGAAATAATTCTCAGTAGGAAATAATTCTGAGGTTCATAAATGGGAAGGCACCAAATTAAAAAGTTTCTGCACAGCAAAGGAAACAATTAGGAATGTGAAGAAAGAACCCACAGAAATTTTTACTAACTACTCTTCTGACAGAAGCTTAATATCCAGAATATATAAAGAACTCCAAAATGTAACAACAAACCAAACAAAACCCCAATTAATAAGTGGGCAAATGGATTAGACATTTTTCAAAAGAAATAAAAATGGCCAACAAATATATGAAAAATGTCAAACATCATTAGTAATTAGGGAAATACAAATAAAAATTATACTGAGATTTAATTTCCAATTAGAATGGCAGTCATCAAGAATACAAGCAATAATAAATACTAGGTATTATGTACAGAAAAAGGAACAGTTTACACTGATGGTGGGATTGTAAATTAGTACAATATGGAAATTGGTATTGAGATTCCTTAAAAGTTTAGGCAGGGAACCACCATATGTCACTCCTTGGTATTTATCCTAAAAAATTGAAGTCATCATACTCTAATGATACATGTATACCCATGTTTATAGCAGCACTATTCATAATAGCCAAACCAAAGAACCAGCTTAGGTGTCCATCAATAGGTGACTGGATAAAGAAAATGTGATATATACGTATATATATCTATACACACACACACATACATAATGGAGTTTTATTGAGCCATAAAGAAAAATGAAATGCAAGAAAATGGATGAAACTCGAAGCCCTTATGTTAAGCGAAATAAGCCAAATTAAGAAAGTGATGGGCTATATGTTTTCTCTCATCGTGAATGGAAGCTAGAGAGGAAAAAGGAAAAGAAAGGGGGGAGTGTGTGGGGCAGGGGAATCTCATGAAAATCAAAGGGAGATCAGTAGAACAGAGGAAATGGGAGAGAAGGGGAGAAGTGTTGGGGAGTAATATTGGCCAAATATTATTATACTGTGTACATGTACGAATATGTACCAAGAAATCCCATCGTTATGTACAACTGGAATGCACCAGTTTAAAAAAAGTAGAATAAAACCCTCCGCAGTTGCTTCTAGTTTATTTAACCCCACATCCACTGTGCAAACAAAAAGTATAATACTTTATTACAAGCCCTACAAAGTCACGGCTCTGGGGAAAGGACTACTACGTGAACAAGAACAAACGCCAACCTCCACCTCGAGGGACCCGGGAGGAGCAAACGCATGAAGCTGCGGGAGGGCGAGCCGAGCTCACCGCAGGTGATCTCAGGTGGCCTGGGGCTTGCCACCCGGGGCCCTCGAGAGTCCTCAGTAGCAACGGGCATTTCCGCGGGGCCGCGTTCCTCTCTGGGCTTCGAGGCTGGTGAGAACTTGCCCCTCGCAGTTCCCAGGCCTCCAGCCCCAGGGGCTCGGGAGTGACGGGAAGTGACTGGGAGGCGCTCAACTCCGAGGGAAGCGCTGGGGGCGGCGGAGGCGGGGCCGGGGCGCGGAGGGGCGGGCGCTGCGGCCCCGGGGCTCCAGGAAGCAGAGGCCGCTCGGACGTCGGGCAGCGAGCTGGGCGCTATGAACTCGGCTGCGGGGTCTCGGGGTCCCAGCCCTGCAGGTAGGTGCGGGGCGCCGAGGGGGCGCCGGGCAGCTGGCGCGCGCGTGCAGACCCGAGGGGCTCCCGGGCTCCTCCGGTGTTGCGGGACGGCCTCCAGTAGTTGCGGGTCGGGAGGCGAAGCGCTCGGGTGCGGTGGGGCCCGCTTTGCGTTTTGGCCCAGGGAACCCCCTCTGGGTCCCGGGCCACCGCCTTCTCGTGGCCGCGGGCGCCGAGCGCTGGGCGTGTCGCTGCCGCCTTTGTCCTCCGCCCGGAGCCCTCTCCAGGCGTCGGGGCCATTTAAACTTTAAAAGGCTGCCCGTGCCCCGCACCCGATTCCTGGCCTTGTGGCTTTGGAGGTTGCCTCTTGCTTGTTCACTTTTAAGTAAAAAGAAGTGGTGGTACTGGGTAGTACCGGAGCCTGGTTAGCCCGCGGTGCCCGGGCAGAGGCCCCTGGGGTTGCCTGGGCTTGACCCAGAGGCAGGACCGGGCCGGAGCGGGCCCCGCGGCCCCTTGGTCTTTGGCATCCAGGAAACCTGCTGTTGACGGTTTGGAGGGAAACTACGGTTACTTTTTCTTTACAAAGTAGTCAACTGCTAATCACGCTTCAGGACGTTCTTTTGTCACTCAGTCACTTTATTACTGGTAAAGTAGAAACTTCAAACCTGGCCATCGTTTCAAAAAATGTGGAACAGTCGGTTGCAGAGGCTCATTATTTCAGAGCTTTCTTGGCTGCACTTACTCCACAGGCAACTTGTGAAAGTCACCCAGGTTGTGGGGGGAGTGGCCTTGGATTGGATGGACCAGGCAGAATCCAGTGGCCATCTCCAGCTTTTGAACGGAGGGATGGGGGATGGGGAGCAGAGTGGGAAGCTGGCAGGAGACCAGGATGTCTGGGCACGAGTCGCTGCAACCCTCCCTTACCCTTTTCTTCGGATTTCTCACCTGCTTCCTTTCTCCACCCCTGGCCATTTCCAGTGAGTACTAGCCCAAGGTGGTTTATTTAATGTAGTTAGTAAACAGGTGGCTGGTAGAGAATATGTGTAGATTTTCATAAACGACAGAATGTACAGCTAGTTTAGGAAAGGTGGCAAGTCCATCTCTGGTAGAAGGGGGCCTGATGAGGTGTGCAGAGACTTTGGAATCCACAGATGACCTGACTTTCAATCCTAACTCCAGGGCCCTGACCTTGGGCAGATGTGGCCCACTTTCCCTTTCCCTGTGGCTGTGTAACTGGGTGAGATAAGGTATCTAAAGTTCCAACCCATCAACAAATGGTAGCTGGTGGGTTATCTGAAGTGATTATGAAATTAGGATGAGGATTTAAAAGGAGCGGTTGAATTTGTAAAAAATTAATCTGACATAAGTAACAAGGAGGCAGGAGTTACTTTATAGTGGAACAGAAAAGAACTGAGAAAGTTTAATGATGGACACAATTTTGATACATACAGATGAACAGTAATTTATAAATCTCATATAGGGCTTTCATTAAAATTTGTTTTCCTGTCAATTAAGTAATTTTATAGTTTTAGCCATTTTTAAAAAAATTTGTGGGTAGTATAAGGATGTTTGTTAAGAGTGTGCTTCTTGGAAGCTTGTTGACTTGTTCCTGTTGCTCAGGGTGGGCAGGATAATAGTCATGATGTATTAATGTTCTCTGAAATCTACGGCTAAAGTTTATCATTTCTAGATAAACACATTTCTAGTTATCAACTCTAGAAATGTGTTGGAATTTAGATCCTGACTTATGTCTCTATGGCTGATTGCTCACTAAATTGGCTACTGTCCCTGGTTATTATTTGATACTATAGGACAATATGCTTGTTTATGTTAAAGCAAAGGTTAAAGTGAGCCAGGATCACAACCAAAGTTTCCAAAAGCCAGTTTCTTTCTACATCTATAGAATTAACAACTAACTTTCTTTCACAGTATTGGGGATTGAATCCAGGGGTGCTGTACCACAGATTCCAGAGAACACAATTGTATCATGATTACTGTCACAGCCACCCTGAGCTACTTCTCCAGCCCTTTATTGTTACTATTATTTATTTTGAGACAGGATCTCACTAAGTTGCCCAGGCTGGCCTTGAATTTGAGATCCTCCTGTGTTAGCCTCTTGAGTTACTGGGTTTATAGGTGTGCACCAGTGTACTTGGCCATCAAAAAACTTTTTAAAAAAGGTCCCTTGCTGAGATTGTTGGATTCATTAGCCTTGAAATTAAATGTCATTTTAAACAGATTTTCTTGAGCACTTATTTAAAACTAACCAGTAGTTCCTAAATCTATAGGTCTTGACTAAAAAAAGGGAAATATTCAAGACAACCAAAACCCACATCTTAAGTTACACAGTTAGGAAGAATTGTGAAGCTCCTTCTTGGAGAATTCTGAAAAGCAAGAGCTTTAAATACCCAGTCAAGAGGGCTGGTGATGTGGCCCAGTGGCAGAGCACTTGCCTAGCATGTGTGGTGCACTGGGTTTGATTCCCAGCCCCACATGTAAATGAATGAATAAAATAAAGGTCTATCAACATCTAAAAATATATTTTAAAAATATACCCAGTCAAGAATTCATCTCCAGGGGCTGGGGAGATAGCTCAGTCAGTAGAGTGCTTGCCTTGTAAGCACAAGGCCCTGAGTTCGATCCCCAGCACCCAAAAAAATAAATAAATTAAAAAAAAAAAAAAAAAAAAAAGAATTCATCTCCAGTACTTTCACTCTCAGGGACTTGGGTTAGTTGGTGACTGGCCATTTGGCATAGCTTCCTTCAAATACACTTCGAACCACCTTAGGGTCAGCAGTCAGTGGATACTTGGGCAGATAAACTACAGGGTCTGCCACTGCCTTCTCCACCAATGCCAACTGGGTACTTTCTAAGCTGTGCAGAATTCTTGGGTGGTGAGGAAGGTGGTTGACTTTCTGACGTGGATTTCATTTGCTGAGTTGGAAGTGGTTCAATGTCTTTGTAGTGTAATTGGCTGAAAGATAAGAGGTGAGGTTATCTAAGAAGGTAGGTCCTAGACAGCCTTTGAATGTGGGAGGAACAAAGTCCTGTATTAAGTACCTGGTTCCTGATGGTGAGGGTCAGACTGAAAAGCTGTCTTATCTGTGGGAGTTACCTGAAGGACACCTTGGTAGGGTGGAAATGATGAGGTAGAGACTTCTTTTGACTCTCAAATTTTGGTGTAAAACTCACCTTGTTACAAATGCAGATTGCCATTACATTCCTTCATGGTCCTGATTCTGTACATTTTGCTTTGGACCCAGAAACCTGCATTTTAACATCCACACCAGGAATTCTGATGCAGGATTAATTCTGACTTAGGGACAGGGGAATGAATGTCTTGTGGGGGTCTTTCTTGGCTCTGATTACTTGGGTAAATTCTAAGAGGGATAGGACAAAGGGAACTTGAGGCAAATTCCCCACCTAACTTTCACTCCCAGGTGTTTTTTCAGGGAAAAGTGAGGTTAGTACAATTAGATATAGGTGAGACCCTCTGAGACAGAGGGAAACATAACCCTCTTGGCCAGGAGGTGGTAGTTAGGAGTCCTTGCCTTAGGGTCATTCTGCTGCAGCCAACGGGTGCATCTTGCTACAGGGTAATATTTTTGCATATTTTCTCTTTCCTTTCTAAGCTGTCATCAGATAAAAACAGATTCATGATGGGTGGGACATTACTGTAAAAGATGCTACACTTGTGTAGTAGCCACTGCCCACAAGTGGCTATTTACATTTAAATTAGTTGGGAGCTGGGTGCATTGGTATAAGCCTGTAGCGCTGGAGTCTCAGCTGCTCCAGGCTCAGGTGGGTTGTTTGCTGGAGTCTGGGAGTTCAAGGATAGCCTGGGTAACACATTGAGTCCCTGAATAAAATAAGGTTAAGTTAATTGAGAATAAATTAAATATTTTGTAGTTACACTAACTGCATTTCAAGTGCTTAATGGCCACTGGCCACTGGTCATTGCAGATGCAGAACAGTTCTATCAATAGAGAAAGTTCTATCACATAGCACTGCTTTAGGGAGTAGGAAAGGATGCAGTGAAAGGTTACCCAGAGGGTGGGGAAGTGGGATGGAGAGTGGGGAGGGATGGGGCATGTATCCCATTTTATCAGTGCAGATGTTCACCAGGAGATCCAGGAGCTGGGCCTTCACAGGCCTTGCCCTTCCTTTCTTCCACCTAGGAAGGTGATCAATGTGGACCACAACCTGGATTTTCGTTCTCTTGTATGATTCAATTTATTTCAGAAAATATTTACAAAAACATTTTCTACATAACAAAGCAATTGCATATTTCATTTGAGTTCCATCTTCACAGAACTGCGTTAATCTAGGCATATTTTGTGGTAGATGCATTTGTGGACTGTTTTCTCCATTTCTGTGTATAAATGATTGGTTATTTTGCAGCTAAGAGTTGGTGAGAAAGCATTGTGCTGTTTTAGCTCCATTTGTTTATTACTAAGCAGTTTTGCTTCCCTTCCAAGGGTCTTAAAGTTTGTAAGTCAGAAGGGGGCTGGCAGTTCTCAAAAAGTAAAATAATTACTGGGCGCTGTGGTGCATGCCTGTAATCCCAGCGGCTCAGGAGGCTGAGGCAGGAGGATCATGAGTTCAAAGCCAGCCTCAGCAAAAGCGAAGTGCTAAGCAACTCAGTGAGACCCTGTCTCTAAATAAAATACAAAATAGGGCTGGAGATGTGGCTCAGTGGTCGAGTACCCTGAGTTCAATCCCTGATATCCCCCCCCCAAATAAAAAGTAAAATAATTAACAAAGATGGACTTTTTTTTTTTTTTAAACAGGTGGAGAACAAAACATGACAGAAATAGATGCCTACTATAAAAGGTAAAAGTGTGCTTTTCTCCAATAAACGTCTTGTTACTGGCAGCCAAGCCAAGGGATCCTGTGTGGACCTTGGCTGGCTAGATTCAGCTACCTGCATAATAAATAGGCAAAATGAAAAAGGGAAAATGAATTTTTTGTAGTTTGATCAAACTGGGGAGAAACAGCTAGATTGCTTTTCTGCTAGCCCCACAGAAGCAGTTTTGATTTATAGAAACAGGGGAAATATACTTGGCAATGTAGCTAGGCTGTGTTAATCAGAGAACATGTCAGTCTTAAATTTCCTTGGCCTCTGACCTCAGCATGAGGAAATCCAGAAGTTAAAACCATTTGGAGTTTTTAATTTCAAAGGGGATCTGTTTCATTCTTTTCCTTTGTTAGGATCATCCTGTAGAGATCAAAGCAAGAATGGGATCTGGGAGCTAGAGCATGCATGGAACTGAGTATGTTAAAAGTTTTAGTATTGGGGGAGTTGATTTATAGATCCAAGGGTTAGTTGCTGCCCGTGGTTGTCAAAGGACCCTGAGTCATGATCAGAATATTTAATAATTTGTATGATATGAGCCTAGTGCTGGAGCTGTGCCCTATGTTGTCCTTGGTTGCTAAACCACGGGGAAAGACATAAAAGCAGAGTGGTTGGGGTGGATGTTCAGGATGGCATATGGCTGGGGCCTACTGATGGGTCCAGAAGTAGTTCAGCACTTTTCTTGCTAGTCCAGCCTTCCCTCAGGCATACCAGTAGAATTTCAGCCTGGCAGGTGAAAGCAGCAGGCATCCATCTGCACGCTGACCTTGGGCTTGGAAGGGCTCATTGCTTAATATGACTTACAGTGATGGCTTTCTAAATTTTTCATTAACAGTGAAATGTTTGATCCATCAGAAAAGTACAAGATGGACCACAAGAGGAGAGGACTTGCTCTAATCTTCAATCATGAGAGGTTCTTCTGGCACTTGACACTGCCAGAGAGGCGGGGCACCAGCGCAGACAGAGAGAACCTGACTCGCAGGTAGTTTGCTATGTGTGTCCAATTGACACAATTAAGTGATGGTGGAACTTCTTTAAATAACTCATCAACACTAATGAGATCAGAGACCTCACTTGGCCCCAGTCCATGAATCAGGAAGTGCTTGGCTCAATCCCCAGCACCACAAAACAAATTCCCCCAAACAGCATCTCTCTGAAGAACTTGCCTGAGTTATCTTCTTCTCCTATTCCATTAAATATTAGCAGGCTTTGCATTGTTACCAACATTCTTGCATGGTAGGCAGCAATATTCAAAATGGAATTGGTTGTCATTATGGTTAAAGCCTTTGTGATAGAGGACGATCAAGGATATAACCATCACTATTCTTTCTTTTCCCCTAAAGAAAAGTTGAGTTATATGTCATACAAAATGTGTGTAGATTCCTCAAAAGTAAGGGTATTTGACAACTGAGAAATGCTCATAAG
The DNA here is from genome assembly GCF_902686445.1 of Sciurus carolinensis. Taxonomy (NCBI): domain Eukaryota; kingdom Metazoa; phylum Chordata; class Mammalia; order Rodentia; family Sciuridae; genus Sciurus; species Sciurus carolinensis. The sequence continues at coordinate 46,785,165 of NC_062222.1, forward strand.
TTAATATTCAATTTAATATGTCACCAGGTTTTCAGATCTAGGATTTGAAGTGAAATGCTTTAATGATCTTAGAGCAGAAGAACTGCTGCTCAAAATTCATGAAGGTAGGTAGTTTTGTGTTAAATAGTTCATCCTCCTCTCATGGGATTACTTTATACTATCTCTTAAGACAAATATAAATGGGTAATAATGTTGTTAATTTAACATGGATTATGAGATTTGGTTATGCCCCTCTCTGTATCACTCACTAGATCCAGAGACCTTAACAAATTGCTTTGCCTCTAAAGTTTATATTTAGCCTATCACTAGTTACAGTCTGTTATTCTAGAAATGAATGACATGAACTCTAAAGTCAGTGGTGAAAGTCTAAAATGCAAATCCTACAGATACTGGGCTTCAGAAGGCTCATTTTTAATTGATTCCTTTTATACCCCAAATTTTCACTGCCTTCCAAATAGTATTGATTTGCAAATATTAACATCACACAGCAGATATTCTAATTGTAATATAACTTATAACCATTTTCTGTATGCCATGGATTTTCAACTTACTTGCTAGTGGGCTATTAGAATATTTGTATAATTAAACTTTCTTCAGAGATTTTAATTCAATTGCCAATCATTTTAACTGACGGCTTACTGGGTTTCCACATTGCTCATTAACTCACCTCTCAACTCTTCTGGAAGCCCTCAGTGCTACAGACAGGCATGCCTGTGTTGGAGGTGCAGCCACACATGGGCAGTTGATGAGAGGTAGTTTCTGGATCTTTTCCAGCCTGTTCTAGAAAAGTTTCTGCTGACTCAAAGAAACTTTTAATTTTTGTCAGAATAATTTTGATCTTAAGGGAGGTTGCCATCATCATTTCTTTAAAAGATGCTTTATGCGTCCTTATTTTGCATTTAAGAAAAGCTAGGGAAATTTGGACAATCTCTCTTTCTTTGAACTTCAGTAATTCAGATTTTTAAAATTAGATACAGTTTGGTATAAATTATCCTATTTGAAGACTAAAATAAGTTATTTCATGATAAATACTTTACATTTATTAAAGAATACCAGGCTGGGCACAGTGGCACACACTTACATCCCAGCAACTTGTTAGGCTGAGACAGGAGGGTTGCAAGTTCAAAGCCAGTCTCAGCAACTTGCCCTAAGCAACTTAGTGAGACACTGTCTCAAAATAAAAAATAAAAAAGGCTGGAGAGGTAGCTCAGTGTTGAAGTGCCCCTGGGGTTCAATTTCCAGTACCAAAAAAAAACAAAAAGCAAAAAACAAACCACATCCCCCTCATCATGACTGTCATTTTTGTAGTATTGAATTTTTTTTGTTTCCTGTTCATTTTTTTGTTATTTTTTGATTCATTGTACACAAATGGGGTACAACTTTCATTTCTCTGGTTTACACAAAGTAGAGTCACACCATTTGTGTAATCATACATGTACATAGGATAATGATGTTTGTCTTATTCTACTTTTCCTTCCTCCTGCCTCCTTCCCACCCCTCATTTCCCTCTACATAATCCTTTCTCCATTCTTCCCTGACCACCCCACCACTGTTATGTATCATCATTCACTTATCAGAGAAATCATTCGGCCTTTGGTTTTTTGGGTTTGGCTTATTTCACTTAGCATGATATTCTCCAACTCCATCCATTTACCAACAAATGCCATAATTTTATTCTCCTTTATGGCTGAATAATATTCTATTGTGTATATATACCATAGTTTCTTTATCCATTCATCTACTGAAGGGCATCTACGTTGGTCCCACAATCTAGCTATTGTGACTTGAGCTGCTATAAACATTGATGTGACTGCATCACTGTAGTATGCTAATTTTAAGTCCTTTGGGTATAGGCCAAGGAGTGGGATAACTGAGTCAAATGGTGGTTCCATTCTAGGTTTCTAAGGAATCTCCACACTGCTTTCCAGAGTGGCTGCACCAATTTGCAACTCCACCAGCAATGTATGAGTGTACCTTTCCCCACATTCTTGCCAATACCTATTGTTGCTTGTATTCTTGATAATACCCATTCATATTGGGGTGAGATGAAGTACTGAATTTTTATGTGTAGATAACATACATCTTGTGCTTATTTCTTATGCATGCTTGGCGTCCTTCACAGTGTCAACCTCCAGCCATGTAGATGCCGATTGCTTTTTATGTGTCTTCCTAAGCCATGGTGAAGGCAATCACATTTATGCGTATGATGCCAAAATTGATATTCAGATGCTGGCTGGCTTGTTTAAAGGAGACAAGTGTAAGAGCCTTGTTGGAAAACCCAAGATATTTATCATTCAGGTAAGACTGATCATATTATCCTCTTAATTGTAAATCTGTGGTTCAGTACACATGATTGTAAAAAAACCAATTTTGAAAGTATCTTTCTCCAGTAATTGATCAATTAGAATTGCACTTTGAGCTGTTAGTGATAATTTTTTCTTAATATTGTGTCTTTATTATAAATGAAATGGTGTTTGAATTGACATTTGAAATGGCTCAAAATAATTGATATGCTACTCTTTGGCCAAGCTTCTTATGGAGGGAGCATCACTAGAAAAGGATCTGCTGGTTGAAGTGGACCAGGCAAAGCAGCCCGATCAGACTCAGCTTGGTCTGTGGGAGCTGGAGAGCATGTAAGACTGTGGAGAGAAAGTAAGAATAGACAGTGCTAGTCTAGCCTGCCTCCACCTTCCCATATTTCCTCTAAATCCAGGATTATTCCTCCTTGCCAAATTGGATTTAAGGATAAAAATATTTTGGGGCATGAATAATATCATTTGGCACATCAATAATTTTGAAGAAAAATCACTCAGGTTTGGTGGCCCCACCTGTAATCCCAGCAACTCTGAGGATGGAGATAGGAGGATCACCAGTTTGGGGCCAGCATCAGCATTTATTTAGGCCCTAAGCAACTTAGTGAGACCCTGTCTCAAAAAATAAAAAGGGGTGGGGCTGTAGCTCAATGGTTAAGTATTCCTGGATCCCCAGTTGGGGGAGGGGGGGAGGCAGGGATGAAAACCTGATGATCCAGTGCTGTCATTCTCTATTTTCATGAATGGCATAGAGGGCATGGAATCAAGTGATACCACATGTTGCCCTAAAGCTTGAAGATGGAGGTGGCAGTAAGAAAAGCTAAGGATGGTTTGGACAGTGCGCTAGAGTCTGTGTCTGTGGGACACAGAGTGGAGGATACAAGTCTAGAACCTAGGAAGTTGGCCTGGACTGCAAAAATAAATTTGGGAGTAATCAGGAAATGACTGGTAACAAAAATCATGGAAGAGATGAGTTTACCGATGTTGAATGTAGCCTGAAAAATGAGTGCAAAACTTGAAGGACACCAGTGAGTAATGAGCTGAGGATGGCCCTGAACAGAGAAATCAAGAAAAAAAGTGATTGATGAAAAGGGGAGTGACCAACTAAAAACAAGAGAGAAGATGAGAAATAAATAACGAGCTACTATAGGAGAAAAATCCTTCCACAAAAGAGCCACGTTACTTTCTTTCTCTCTACCTCAGATTTGTTTTTGTTCTTGAGATGGGTCTCTCTATGTTACAATCTGCCTCAGACTCCTGGGCTCAATGGATTCTCTCACCTCAGCCAACAAAGTACTTTGGTACTGTAGGCATGTGCCCCTATGCCCCTTTGTCTCAAATTCTTCATGAACAGGAACAATAGTGGCAGCTGCCTCAAAGGGTTTTTGTGGGGTAAAATGACCTCCCCTAAGGAGAGAAAACCACACAGACCAGTGCCTGGCACGTGACAAGCCCCCTGTAAAGTCTAGCTCCTATCACTGCACCTGGCTTGGCATGTGACTTCATCAAGTTATTGGTGCTTTATCTTATACTTAGGAAAGAGTGGAAATTGAGATCTGAAAATAAGCTGGATAATACTAAGATGATCTCTGTAAAAATGGGATATTAGGAATCTTCTGTTTATTTGAAATCACTCAGGACTGTTTCTTTTGATGCTCGTGATTGTTTTGCTATTTGAGAATTAATTGATGCATGTTAAATGGTATGGCAGAATCTTATTATGTTGCTATATAATTTATGGGGCTATCATAACTAAGTACCATAGACTTTGTGGCTTAAACAACTGAACTTTAACTTCCTCTGTTCTGGAGACTGGAATACTGAGATCAAGAAGTTGGCAGGGTTGGTTGCTTCTGAGCCTCTCCCCTTGGCTTATCCATGGCCATCTTTTCCCTGTGTCTTTGTCCTCATCTCTTCTTAACAGGCACCAATTGAAGTGGATAAAGTAAATTACCCCTTAAAGGCCCTGTCTCCAAATACAGGCACATTTTGAGGTATTAGGTTCAGGAATTCAACACATGAATTTGGGGGAGTGGGACACTGTAACTAACTCATTTAAGAGTAGAATGTAAGGTTAACTTCTGAGGGAGTCAGAATTGGTGGAGGCAGACTTAGAACCTCATTTAAAAGTGAGAATGAAAGAAAGGTGCATTGACACATTCTTCTCAGGTCAGGTGGCATCATTTTGACTATTGACAAGTTATGGTAGCTGCCAGGCAGGGAAAACTGAATCTGGAAATATATAACCTGATTTAAAAATTAGGTAAATACTATTAACATTTAAGAGAAGGTGACTCTTGGTGCTATGGGTGTGGTTAATGTGTAAGAAATTTTAAAACTGTCACACGCTTTTTCTTCCTACAGTGTATACCATTCAACAGTTTGGTGTGTACTTAGGGATACTAATTTTTTTAAAAAAATATCAGCTAAAGGAAGTACAAGTAGGAAAACAACCTTGTCAGCTTTAGTCCCCTCTAAACCCAAATGCATGGTTTTTCAATTGTTTGTAATGTGACTTCAGTTACTGATATGAGAAGTACTGAATTATATACATTTGCTCTAAACTTTAAATACTGGGAAGGAAACAGTTGGCAAAGAAGGTGGTTTATTCCTCTGTTTTATAGGCGTGTCGGGGAAACCAGCACGATGTGCCAGTCACTCCTTTGGATGTGGTGGATCATCAGACGGACAAGCTCGACAATGTAACGGAGGTGGACGCGGCCTCTGTGTACACGCTGCCTGCTGGAGCCGACTTCCTTATGTGCTACTCTGTGGCAGAAGGTGAGTGGTGGTTAATGACATATGGTTGGCTAACTTAGCTAACTAAGTTCCTTTAAGTCCCAGTTTTGAGTTGGGTTAGGGCTTTGAGGATCAACCACCATGTCCCAACAAAGACACAGAAATGATCTAACACATGGCAAAAGAGTAGTAAACAAGTGTGTAAAATACCTAATAGAAGAATCATTCCTGAGTGCTATGTTGAGTAAAGCAACAAGTCTAATTACACCAAATACTAGCACCATCGTTTATTGATGATGATAATACCACTGTGGAAATCCATGGAAAGCATTGCTGAAAAATATTTTATAATGGTTCTTCTTTGCTTTTATAGTGAATAATTTTGACTTCTTATCTTGTACCTTAAGATCACTGGCTACCATTTTGGGTTTTTGTGTTTTTTTTTTTTTTTTTGGTGGGGGGGGGAAATGGAAAAAATTATATAGAAGTAACCCCATTTATATAAAACTATAGAATTACCTACATATGTACATACCTATCATCCCAGAGGTAGGTGGATGGTAAGTTCCAGGAGAGCTGGGAAACTTAGCAAGATCCTGTCTCAAAATAAAAAGGGCTAGGGATGTAGCTGTTATAGAGTGCTTGCCTAGCATGTGTAAGATCTTGGGATCAATCCTCAATACTGCAAAAATGAATGAAACAGTAAATACAGAATTAATATATTTTCTTACATGAGACTAGTCAACAGAAAAAAATTAAAACCATTATCATGGACACAACTTAGTCTTTTCCAAGGATCTGGAACACAAACTTCTATAAACTGTGAGTCATAAAAGTACACTTATTTTATTTTCCCCACACTGGGGATTGGATTCAATGGTGCTCACTGAGCTGCATTTGAGATGGAGTCTCACTAAGTTACCCAGACTTGTCTTGAACTTAAAAGTCCTCCTATCTTGGCCTCCTGAGTCTCTGGGATTATATGTGTGCATCCAAATACAAAGGTATTTTTTCAATCACTTCTTGTTGAAAGAGAAAACTCTAGTGCCCTTTTTCCTCCTCATTTTTATTTATTTATTTATTTTTTTAAGGATATTATTCTCATCGAGAAACTGTGAATGGCTCATGGTACATTCAAGATCTGTGTGAGATGCTGGGAAAATATGGCTCCTCCTTAGAGTTCACAGAACTCCTCACACTGGTAAACAGGAAAGTTTCTCAGCGCCGAGTGGACTTTTGCAAAGATCCAGATGCAATTGGCAAGAAGCAGGTTCCCTGCTTTGCCTCCATGCTAACTAAAAAGCTGCACTTCTCCCCAAAATCTAGTAAGTAGGGGCCACTTTGCCTTATTATATGTATGCTGTATATATTTCCCTTTTTACATAAAACAGCCTCTCTGCATTGGAGAGGTTTAAAATGTTTCAAGGTTTAACCCAGCAGAGAAGTGCCTTTTGTTTTTCAATCATGTGTACATGGTGAAAGGGTTTGAAAAGAATTCCTCAGGAAGTCTACAGCCATACCACCCTGAATGTGCCCAGTCTCGTCTGATCTTGCAAGCTAAGCAGGGACAGACCTGGTTAGTATGGGAGAAATCCTCAGGAAATTACATAAAATTACATAAAAATCTACAAACATTTTTCTTTTTTTTTTTAGTAAACTGTAAGATTACCTATAATATTTAGCTGATTTGACTTGTATTTTGTGACTTTTTTTAATAACAGTTTATTGCATAATATTTTTTAAACCTAAGAATTAGACCATTGATTTTCTTTAATAAAATACTTGAAATAAATATTTTATGAAATTTTTCTAATTCATATTCTTATTTGTGCAATTGTGGACTTGTTTTACTTGGTCATATATGTTTATTATGTCATCTACATAGGAATAACCACATTTTTTATATGACTTTAACGCCCAGTTTAAAAAAAAAACCTTCAAGAACTAGTTTTTGGAATTCCCAGGATGAATATAGTTCACAGTAATTCTTAGGCACTAAGGATTAAACACCTGCAAAACCTGATGTTGGCAGCATCTTCCGCTTCCAATTACCATACATTGTCCAACCATCATCAGACTCATTCGCTGACTGTCACATTAACAGAATAACATGTTACTTTTAAAGCTCAGTTCTTGAGATGTGAAATTTGAATAATACTGTTCTGCTAGCAACCTGCTGGGATGAAGATGTTTAAGTGTTTGGGCTTTGAGAACTGGAACAACACATGAGTTGCTAGTTCAAAAGCAATACTTAGCGTGTATGTCAGTTGCAGTTCAGAAAGTACCAACTACACAGGACAGAGACATACATACCTTCCAAGAAATGATAAAGGTCTTACTTCCAGTTACTGAGTATGAAAAACAGAAGTTAATGACAAGATGATTCCAAACAAAGCCTGAGACTGAAAGTGGATGCCAAGCACACCGACCACTTTGCCTGCACAGAGGCAGGGACACAGGGTAGGGTGGTGAGGATGCTTAGCCAATTACAGCAGCTGCTGCTTGGTGGAGGCAGCCAGGCCCTGTCTATAGTAACAGGTCACAAACATCTACACACCAAGAATGCCAAGTGAGAACGTCTATAAATACTTCTGTTTTACATGAATTTATTAACTAAAAAAGATTTGAGACAGTAAAATTGAAATGAACTATGAAACACAAAATTCCAGTTTGGAAATTACAAAATCAGTACATAATGGAAAAATCCAATGATGTTTAAAAATGTGAGCCTAATTCTTTTCACTGAGTTCCTCTACTTGCATCCTCAGGTAGAGGGAATGGCGCACACGTTCCAGGGATTCTTTAGCCTGTCAGGGGAAAAAGCAGAAGCAATGATCAGAGAGGAGAAGAAACCAGCATTAACACTTCAGAAGAATTCTATGTAGTCAGTAACTTGGGCCAATAAAATGTTTAAACTATTAACACACATGCCAAAGTTACTTCAATTTTATATGAATCCTTTTTTAAAAGATGAGTTTATGGTTTCTACTTCATCATTATGCTTTAAAATATTAGTTCATTCCCTTCATAATTCTTTTTCCAGTTCATATTCTAAAAAAATTTCCTGTGGCCTACAAGTTTCCCTTTTTCTCTTCATCTTATTACCTAAAAATAATAAATACTTTACAAGATGTTATATTAAATCTTAAATGTTCTGTCCCATAAACTAGCTGTAAAGAAGATTCCTTAGCTTTGAATTGAATTGTTTAAATGTTAGGGAATGTACAAAATTAAAAAAGCATTATTATATTTTCATATATAATGATAATATGAAATAAAAAATGTTTAAAAATTCTTCAATTTGGGCTACAAAATTCTAATAATTTTTTTTTAATTTCAAGGGTGGATAGTTTTAGAAGACACAGATAAAACAAAAGACATGGTTTGTGACTATTGAGCATATATGGATAATGGAGGATATTTTTACCAAGACTTTTTGTTAAAAAATTACTAAGAAAAGTAAAAAACCCAGTTATGTGCTGAGAAGTGCATCTGAATAAAGTTAGTAAATGGGGAGGCCAGAGATAAAAGCTGCCTAAGAAACGGATGGTGAAAAACCACTTAAGAACCTGGCAGGCTGACGTTTGATAGGCTCCCTCGCCTTTTCCAGCAGCGCACACCTGGGTAAGTGAATTTAAGGCCCACTTCCTCATCGAGAGGAGGAATTCCATAATGATTCTTCTACTTGCATGGAATGAAACACAAATGTCTTTAGTTTAAAGTCCCCATCACAGTGTTTATCTTTCTACAGTTCTTCTTTCTATTTGCTTAGAAACAGATTCTAGTGAAAACTTTCACCATCTCAAACTCATGTAAGACATTTTCACATACATTTAAAACTATACCCATGTAGAGTTCAGAAGAATAAAGTTAGAATGTGAAATTAATAGCAGATAAGTCAACCATTTTGTGGACCAGTCCCACTAAACACAGAAATCTCTCTAGGACATTCTAGAGGAGGATACAACAATTGAGTTTCCCTCCTTCAGTCCTGGGTCCCAAACAAAACCAGCCATAAGATGTATTTACAAAAAGATACCATAGCAAGGTCGTCTTTTAACTTGTTGTATTGTTCCACATCAAAATGCTGTTGCTGTGATTTCTTGTGGAAGAACTGAAGAAACTGCCTACTTCTAACTGATGTGTAAGTATAATTCTGAAAAAGAAAAGAAAACAGCATGTGTTGAATGAACATACTGCCTCTGCAAGAAAGATTATTTGATTCAGCAACACCGAAGCAAGGGGAAGGCAAAAAGATAAATAAAAGTATTTGCAGTGGCTACTAGAGCAAACATAAGTCAACACATCTAGAACATGTAGTCTTGTTTAAGATCAGCTGTTCCTTTCACAAGCAAGCAAGTTGGTAAGAGAAATTACACAAAGTGGGAGAGAAGAGGAAAAATGCAAAGGGAGATTTTTGGCAAAACAACCATGAGTTACTCAGTATTTTGCAGTACAATTTTGTTTTATGAAAGAGGGCGTTATGAACACAAATTGGACAAATTATCCCAAAGGAGGAATTTGTGTCATACTAGTTATTCTTCAGAGGTTTTATATAGTTTCTTTGTGCTGTAAATCTCCATCCAGTCTGGTAAAAACAATAAAAAATTCACCAGCTCATGAAGACCCAGATAGCAGTAACTTAGTAAAGGTTTTATTGCTTGGCTTGGATAAGAAATTCTTTGCAATATTGTTTAAACTTACTTCCTAACTACTCACCTGTCGAGTTACTATGAAGTATGCAAAAAAGATCATGGAATTTGTAAATGTGAGGAAGTACGTGACTGGTTCCATGATATCCCAGGAGTACACCCACCAGGTGAGCCAGGCCATTGCCCCACCCTGAACTGACAGCAGAGCTAATCCAGCCCACAGGAGTCCGCTGGTTTTGGCCTCAGACCGAGCTTCGATTCTAGCTCTCACCTAGAGGGGTTGTTGTGGGGAGGATACCATTAATTTAGTTTACAGGTGCATCAACTCAAGGGGAAAAAGCAAGCAGCAATATTTGAACCAGTGCATATCTGCATTACTTTAAAGAGATCAGGTCTATGGAAAAAAATTTATAAAACATCACATTAATTATCCATTTCCAAATCAGTTCTTAGTTTTTTTAAATTATAAAGGTAGTATCTGCTCATGAAAACAACACAAAACCAAAACCTTACTGTAAAAGGGCATACAATGGAAAACTCGGAAGTCATCCTTTGAAACCTAATTACAATTATAGGCCCATTTTCTTTGACCTAGCAATTTTGCTTCTAGGAATTCATCCCCAGGCACACTTGTACACGAGACTGAGTGCAGATTCATTTCTTAATGCAAAAGGCAAAATTAACCCACATTACACCAAGGTATTCTGTGACTATAATGAGGCTTCTCTGTGCCAATGAGAGGATTCCAGTGAAAGGTAAGAAAATGTAGAGAGAAAACTGAAAATGACTATAGGTGGAAGTATAGTAGCTCAAAGCACAGGGCAACAGGATATGTATCCACGGGCACCCTTTTATCTTTTTAAAAAGCAAAAAATAAAAATGTGCGTTAACAATTCAGAAAAATAAAATGAAAGTTCCTCTCTCTGGCATCACCTAAATACCCTTAAACACTATTAAAAGCTACTTATGGGCTGGGGATATAGCTCGGTTGGTAGAGTGCTTGCCTCGCAAGCACAAAGCCCTGGGTTCAAAATCCTCAGCACTGCAAAAAAAAAAAAAAAAAAAAAAGCTACTCACATCTCAAACTTTTTATTTGTGTACAAGATACACACATACCCTCCCATTTTTAAAAAAATTAAAAATGGGATTTTATCCCCTTAAACAGATTTCCTCACCCCACTCTGCAAATAAATCAGTTATTATTATTTTTTTTTAACCATGGTTAACCTCAGATGTCAAGAAGCCATTGCTAACTTCCAGGCACAATTCTGTTAAGCAGAAGGAGGGCCTGTGAGGTGACACCCAGCTAGCCCATCCCAGCTCACATGCTACTTACTTACAGGGCTGATCCTCTCCAGGCAGCTCAGCGTCAGACTGCCTGAGTTCGTGTTCAGGCTGGACCACGTATTAGCTCTATACCTCTGCTGTCCAGTTTCCTTATCTCAATATGAGGAAGAAAACTGAACTCAGACTCGTGAGAATTAAAGAAGGAACTGAGCATATGTAAAACATTCAGAAAAATGCTCATGTGAGGGGCACTTACTATTAGGTGTTACTTTCAAATACAAGCTATGGATTGTCCTGACCTGCTCGAGGGGCTGCAGCTGTTCCTTCAGGTGGTCAATTTTCTCCAGCAAGTGCTGCTCTCTTTTCTTCTGAGACTCTTCCAGATGCAGGACTGTGAACAGTCCGTGAACCAAGGATTTCACACTTTCCATCTCAGGCATGTGCACGTTGCTTGGTTTTTCTGGAAAAAGGGAAAGGCAGTCATCTATTTCCTTCTGTGTAAGTCCAGAGAACCAATCTGAGTCCCAGGGCCTGGCTATCTGCACATGCCACCTCCTAGAGAGACATTTGATGTTGGTCTATTTCAGATGATTTGATTAGTCGGTCCTATTAAGGCCATCTGTAATGACAAGTTACAAGACAGTAGCTTTAAAATTCATTATGTTTGTCTTTCATAGTACGACTTTTGCTGTTGCTTTAAAAATATACATACAGGAAGAGTAAGGAGACTACCTGTTTACTTCACTTCACTTTCGCACATTAGTATATGGGTTCACTTTATACCTGAGTTCAACCTCAGATCCAACTCTCTGTCCCCATCTTTGCAACATTTAAGTCAGGATCCTCAGGGGAAGGAAGCTGGTGTACAGACATGTAAACAAAGGTAAAATATACATTTGAAAAGCAGTTCAAGTGTATATTCTTTTCAGCAAGTGGAGTCACAATAAATGTAGAACTGAAAGTCAATTCATATATACATTTGGAAAAAAAGAGTATAAGAGACCAGAATTATGCCATCCCCAAAACATGCCACTTTGGCCTAAGGATTATTTTGAGCTGAAGGCATGCAGCAAGCAGATACAAGAAAAGCTCTCTGGCCTCCCTCTAGTATCAAAAGCAACTTCTACACACTGAGAATAGAAACAACCCCCTGCCCTGGCTTTCTGTCTCACACTCTGCCTTCTCTCGTAATAAAAGATTTCCTTGCCCTAGAGTTCTCTGAAGACGGTGTAACAAAAAAGTTTCCTCTATCTTCCTCCAAAGCTGGCTTTGAAAATAAAACTCGTTTTTCCTGCCAACTGGAACAGCAGTAGAGCCTAGCCTCTTGCCCCTGTGCAGTAACGGTTGCTCACAGGGACGCCTCTGCCTGCCAAAATACAGGCCACAGCTTTACAAAGGTCTCCCCTCCCCACTCTACCAGACAGCACCAGGGTGGCCCACTAAAGACAAATGTGGACCCTTTTCAGCCTGGAGATGGCACTGCAGCCATCTCCATGGTATATCTTACTACCTTTTATCTATCATTAACCAAGTTACTAGCCTTCCCACAATTTGCTGCCCCAAGAGACTTGGTCCTTTTCATTTGTCACTTTTGTAAGGAATCTGGCCTCCCAACCACCCGTCAATCTGCGTTACGCCCGCCTCTCCCGTTACAGGAATTTCCGGCTTACGTTGCCGTAACCTTCCTGCCTCCCACATTACGTTCTAATATGTCATTGGTCCATCAGTCAGTCTGTAATAATTCTCCTCCGCAATTGGTTCCTCCCAGCCCGCGAAATTCCAATATCTGAGGAGAAACCCTGAGCCATCTTCTTCTTTTCCTTCTTCCCTTTCCCCTGAGCGGATGTGAATTGTCCGCATAAAATAAAGTTCCTCGTGTGGGACCTGTGTCTGCGGAGCGTTTTTCTGGGAGTTATCGACGAACCAAAACTGCCCCTAACATCTGCCTAACAACTTTTCCAAAATGTATTCTTCTTTGTTAAAGATGCTACAGAGGCAGGAATGCTAAGCCACCTCTTTGAGAAGCACTGCATGTATGAAATGTACACATTAGCAGACTACTATTTATTTTTCCTAATCTGTCTCTTGTTACTGGGTCCATTCTCAGATAAGAGTAGAGGCAACAAAGGACTTAAAATCAGCATACTACAGAGACACAAACCACATCAATGTTCATAGCTGCTCAATTCACAATAGCCAGATTGTGGAACCAACCTAGATGTCCTTCAATTGATGAATGGATAAAGAAACTGTGGTATATATATATACAATAGAATATTACTCAGCCATAAAGAATGATAAAATTATGGCATTTGCAGGCAAATGGATGAAATTGGAGAATATCATGCTAAGTGAGATAAGCCAATCTCAAAATACCAAAGGACGAATGATATCACTAATAAGTGAATGAAGACACATAATCGGGGGGTGGGAAGGGTTAGTGTTAGGGTTAGAGTTAGGGTTAGGGAGGGGGTAAGAATGGAGGAAGGAAGGACTGTATAGAGGGAAAAGAGGGGTGGGAGGGGTGGGGGGAAGGGAAAAAAATAACAGAATGAATCAAACAACATTACCCTATGTAAATTTATGATTACACAAATGGTATGCCTTTATGCCATGTACAGAGAAACAACATGTATCCCATTTGTTTACAATTAAAAAAAAATCATTCAAACTGAAAAAAAAAGAGTAGAGGCAAAATTATTTTTTCAACCCCCACAGGAGTCCCAGTGTCATTTTTTAACATAGAGCTCTTTAGATTATGGATTTCACATCTTTCCTCCTTTGTGGGTTAATAAATCCACATAAAATTAGGCTGTGATGATAACTTTCTGTTCACCAATGCTACAAGAGAGCCCAAGGGAGGGGGACTAAATGAGAGGAAAAGCAGACAGACCTGCCTGTTAGACAGCAGGAAACAGCTGCACACAGGGAGACCAATGTTCCCAGAGTCAGTATCAGTTGCTGGTTTTAAAATTCATGCCACTAGTTCTTGGGTTATTTTTCTTCCACTGCTACCCAGTTCTTCAAGATTTTGCTGTGGTTAATTTCTTCCATGTTCTAGGCTAAAGTTGCCACAGAGGAGTGAAAACTAGCCTTGTAGCTTTCTGAGATCCACAGGAGAGTCAGAGTTCATTACCATGAAAAACATTGACAATTAAAAGGTCTGAATGCAAAAAGAGGACAGGCCCTGTAACAAGTCAGTGCAAGGCACAGGAGCCAGAGTAAGAGTTAAGGCCCTGAATACCTGCATTTCAAAGAGGCTGAGGCAAGAGGATTGCAAGTTTGAGGCCAAACTCAGCAATTTAGCAAGGCCCTAAGAAACTTAGAACCTGTCTCAAAATAAAAAAGGGCTGAGGATGTGGATCAGTGGTTAAGTGCCCATGAGTTCAATCAAAAATAAAACAAAGATCAAATATTAGACACTTATTATTTTTATTCATGGCTGTTTATTCATTTTATATGTGTCTTTCATGTGGACTATTTTCATCTTCTGAATTTTCAAATCCAAATTTGCCAATATTTTAGGAAAAGAATCATTTAAATAAATTTTGAATTCCAAATTTATAAATTTCATTTTCGATTAATCCAGCATAATTCCTCTGTCATATTCCTTCCAACTATGTCCATGTCCCCATTAATTTACTCTGTGAGATGGGTCAAGTCTCTTTCAGTGTTAGGTGAAGCAGCTTGTACATGAGAACACTTAGACATGGGCTCACTGGCCCCTGGGGCTCATTCCAACACACAGCAGGGAGAAGGGTCTTCCAATGAGCTGGGAGGAACAGGAGGCTGTGCATTAGCCACCTGGACCAAAGGCTTATATTCCATGTTGGGGTTTGGGGAAGAGGAAGGTCACTGCACAGATTATGAGATTAGGATATTAAACAACTGTGATTAATACCGTAAAGTCTGTAGTGGAAAAAGTAGACAACATGCAAGAACACAAGGGATATAAATGGAGAGATGGCAACTCTAAGAAAGAACCAAAAGGAATTACTAGAAATAAAATCCAATGTAACAAATGAAAAATGTCTTTGACAGACTCATCAGTAGAGTAGATGCTGGGGAGCAAAGAACCAGTGAGCTTGACCATATATCAATAGAAACTTCCACAGAAACTCCCCAAACTGAAAATTAAAGAGAGAAAAGAATGGGGGGAAATTTAAAACTACAGAGCTAAGACCTATAGAACAATAGAACAATTTCTGAAGGTATATGCATAAAGAGAATTCTACATGGAGAAGAAAGGAACAGAAGCAGTATTTAAAGTAAGGATAACTGACAATTTTCCAAGTATATTGCTAATGGTTAAAATAATTCAGAATGAGTCTCCCCTATCCAAAATGCTTGGGATGGATGATTCAAGCTGGTGGATTAGAGGAGGGCTGCATTCCAAGCTGCTCTGAGGCTCAGGATTCAAGCAGCTGGAGTACTGCTTCTCAGTGAGGTGGGTGAAAGAGGGATTTAACTAAAATTCAATACCGAACAGTCAGAGTCTCTTAAGAGACTCAGAACTTTGGGTACATTAAACGAAGAAAGACTATATTGAAGCCAAGCTGTCTGTGGCAGTGATAAATGTGCTGGTTCAACAACGGTGCTAGGGGTGGGGGGACACAAAGCACAATGGACAAATTAGGTACCGAAAAAACAGAGATCAGAAAAGCAGCGTGAACTTGGTTGATCCAGAGGGTACACTGCAAAGTGGTGTTTAAAAAGTGCTCCCTGGTTCTCTGGTTCTCAACTGGCCACAGACAGCTGAGGTGGAGCAACTTGAGATGGCCGTGCTGCAGGTGCTGCTGCAGAGCTGGGAAATCATAGCCAACACTGACATTCTGTCTCAACAAGCACCTACTGTGTGGCCTGGGGTCTTCCTAGCAAAATGTGAGTGAAACCAGAACACACAAGATTGTACCCAGGGGTATTCAAGTCAGGAAAAGCAAAGGGGAGTCCAACTCACTTCTCTTTTGAGTCTGGAGTTCACAGGACCAGGTGAGCCACTTGAACAGGTGGATGTGAGCACACCCAGGGACTAGGCCTGGGAAGGCTGTGTTCCTGGGCAGCAGAGTGTGTGGAGGATTAGCTCCCCTGCCCCATCAGTAGAATTCCTGGGGGTCCTGAGATCCAGGCTCCCAACAGAGTTCAGCAGCTGCCTGGTCCTAGGGGTGTCTTGATCTCATCTTTCCAGAGTAGACACCACCCAACAAAGCCCCAGCACCGGAACTCCTCCCACAGAACTCTTCAGCAGCCCCACCTGGGAGCACATCCATCTAGTCTGCACAAAGCTCCAACTGACAGCACTTCCCACTCCATCCTACCTTATACTGAGAAGAAGGGAGCTGAGAGTCATTTCAAACCATCTTCAGTCTTTGGCCATTTGAGCAACAAAAAGAGGAGGGGGTTAACAACCCAGCCATTGCTGTCCTCTCAGTACACAGCCCAAAAAGAAATGGAAAGGACAGTTGGGTTGGGTAGTGACCATTCATTTTCACTCACTATTTTGATCACCTCAGTGGAGATGATTTCTTCATTTTTCATTAAGAATCTTTTTTTTCTTTGTGTGTGTGTGTGTAGGTATTCCTGCTGTGCTGATTGGTTCATGGACATGTATATACAAATGTATAATTTTTTCTCAATTTTAGCACTTTTAAAAATGTACTTATTTTTCCTTGCCTTATGTCTTTTGAGAGTGAGGGTTTTGGGTTTGTTTATTTGGCTTTTGTTTTCACTTGTTTCTCTTTTTTCTGTTTCTCTCTTTTTTTCTTCCACTAATAGCCCAATTGTCTTGTTCTCTCTTTCTCACTTCCTTAACTTTGTTTTTCCTAGTGTTCCTCCTTCCTTATAACCATCACCTGCTATGTATCTTCTGCATTCACTGTTAACTTTTGAAACTGTAAACGCTTTTCTACTTTCCTATCACATTTTTTCTATTAATGAACTATGTTTTATGACGTTTAAGAACTAATTGGTTTATATATAAACCTGCCCCCACCATTCATGCTATTTCAGTTATTACTGCCGTGGATGACATAGTTGACACCTGTTGTTTGCTTCTATGCCAGATCTAGTTAATGGTTACTTATGGTTTTTGCTGTCAGCAATCTTTGCACCATTCCCATTTTTTTGTGGTAATTAACACTGTAGATATCATAGGAGGAATCAGTGTTTATTTTAATGCTGCATACTGTTTGCATTTGTTGTTGCAATTGTTTGTTTCCCCCTATTCTGTGAGGTTCTAGGAACCAACAGGGACACTAGAAGTTCAGAGGGTGGAGATTGCTACTGAACTAAATTCAGCTAAAAGAGCACACCCTGTTCCACACACAAATTAATGACACTCAAACTTAAGCAATACTTTAATATAAAGAAGAGAAGAGACAAAAACCCAAACTAATGACCAGGTCATAATTAGAAATGGCTAGGGATGGGCTCTTAGGTCCTACTCATGGACAACCCCTGTTACAGCAAAAACAGAATTAACACAAAGGCTGTGGATATCACACCTACAAAGGAATCTCAATCTAGATCACTCTAGGACACTTTGGCAACTGAAGGCTATGCCCTAAAAAGATCCGCACATAAGAGTGCAACAGAAATACATTCTAATAGATGCATAAAACCCAACAGAGGAATAAAAGAAATATGAAAAGACAAGGTAACATGACACCTCCTAAAGTTCATAATTTACCAGCAACTGACTCCCTAAATACTGAAGTGGATAAAATACCAGATAAAGAATTCAAAAGAATGATTATAAGAACAATCAATGAATTCCAAGAGAATACAGAAAAACAACTATGAAATAAGGAATTCAGTATAGGATATGAGTAAAAATTCAGTAAGGAGATAGAGATATTGAAAAGAACCAAATGGAAATCTTGGAAATGAAACACAATAAATCAAATAGAGGGTCAGTTGAAAGTCTCTCTAATAGAGTAGACAATGCTGAAGACAGAATCTCAGAGCTTGAAGACAAAGTGACTAGCCAAGAACATTCAGACAGGATTAAAGAAAAGAAAATAAGTAACCATGATCAGAATATATAAGAACTCTGGGACAACATTAAGAGAACAAATTTAAGAATCATTAAAACTGAGGAGGGTTGTGAGATGCAGGCTTATAGAATAGACAACCTCCTCAGGGAAATGATAACAGAAACATTTCCAAACTTTCAGAATGAGATGGACATTCAGATACAGGAATCATTCAGAACTCAAATAGACAAGATCAAAAAAGAAGCTATTCATGACACACTTTAATCAAAATGTCTGACATATAGAATAAGGATAGAATTTTAAAAGCTTCAAGAGAGGTAAGCCAATCAAAGTCATTGCTTCTCAGAACAAACACTAAGAGCTAGAAGGTCCTGGAATGATGTGCTCCAAGTCCTAAAAGAAAATAATTTGTCAATCAAGATTGCTATATCAAGCAAAGCTATCCTTCAAAATCAAAAAGAAAATAAAAACTTCCAAGGTAAACAGAAACTAAAAGAATTCATGACTACCAAGCCAGCACTACAAAACTTAGAGAAATACTTCACACAGAAGAAATAAAAACAAAGCCCAGAGCTTACAAAAAAGATAATTCATACAGGTAAAGAGAACAATACACAAAGAAGATATTAAACCATAATAAATATTTATGTCCCAAATGTGAGTGCAACTTATTATATAAAAGAGACACTACTCAAATTGAAGCCTCAAATGGACCCCAGTAAAATAATACTGGGTGATTTTAAGACATTTCTCTTACTATTAAGATAAATCATTCAGACATAAACTTAATAAAGACTCTTGGATCTGAAAAATATTATCAATCAAATGGACTTAAAAAACATCTACAGGATATGTCATCCAATAACAGGTGAATCCACTTTCTTCTCAGCAGCTCATGGAAGCTTCTCCAACATAGACCATATTGTGGTTCACAAAGCAAATTTTAACAACAAAAAAAGTGATTCCTTTATCTTATCAGATCATTATGGAATAAAATTAGAACTCAACACAACAAAACCCTACAGAAACTACACAACCACATAGAGATGGAACAATACATTTTTGCATAATGAATGGATGACAGAAGAAATCAGAGAGAAATTTAAAAATTCTTAGACAAATGAGAATAGTGATACAACATACCAGAACCTCTGGAATACTATGAAGGAAATTCTAAGAGAAAAGTTTAGAGCTATGAGTGCTTACATAAGAAAATCAGAAAGATTCCCTCCAAAACCACCTATGATGCATCTGAAGTCCCTAGAAAAAGAAGAACAAGCCAATTCCAAAATCAGTAGAAGGAAGGAAATAATTAAGATCAGAGTTGAAATCAATTAAATGAATAAAAAAATACAAAGGATCAATGAAATGGTCCTTTGAGAAGATAAACAAGATTGATAAACCCTCAGTCATTCTAATCAAAAAAAAAAAAAAGAAGACCCAAATTAATAAAATTAGACATGTAAAAGGAGAAATTACCACAGACGTCACAGAAATCCACTGGATGAAAAGCACCAATTTGAAGACTTAACTCCAATAAACTGGAAAACCTAGAAGAAATGGATACATTTCTAGACAAATACAATATGCCAAAATTGAATTAAGAAGACGTAGAAAAGCTAAACAGATCAATAACTTGTAGTGACACAGAATCAGTAATAAAAAGCCTTCCAACAAAGAAAAGCCCAGGACCAGATGGATTTTCAGCTGAACTCTACCAAACACTTACAGAAGAATTAATGTCAATATTCTTCAAATTATTCCTTGAAATAGAAAGGGATAGAATACTTCCATGCTCATTCTATGAAGTCAGTATCACATACCAAACCAGAGAAGAACACATCAAGGAAGGACAACTATACACCAATATCCCTGATGAACGCAGAAGAAAAAATTTTTTTTAACCAACATATAAACTTTACTTGAATCTTGAACAAATAAATGGGAGATACCAAATGAAACAACTGGGGAAATATGACCACTGACTGATCATTTCAATGTATTAAGGACATATTGATCATTTATAAATATGTGCTGAGGGCTAAACTCAGGGCCCTGGGCACACTAAACATGTGTTCTACCACTGATCTATTAGATGCAAAAATTCTTTTTTTTTTTATTATTGTAAACAAATGGGATACATGTTGTTTCTCTGTTTGTACATGGAGTAAATGCATACCATTTGTGTAATCATAAATTTACATAGGGTAATGTTGTTTGATTCATTCTGTTATTTTTTTCCCTTCCCCCCACCCCTCCCACACCTCTTTTCCGTCTATACAGTCCTTCCTTCCTCCATTCTTGCCCCGCTCCCTAACCCTAACACTAATCCCTCCCACCCCCCATTATGTGTCATCATCCGCTTATCAGAGAGATCATTTGGTCTTTGCTTTTTTGAGATTGGCTTATCTCACTTAGCATGATATTCTCCAATTGCATCCATTTGCCTGCAAATGCCAAAATTTTATCATTCTTTATGGCTGAGTAATATTCCATTGTATATATATACCACAGTTTCTTTATCCATTCATCAACTGAAGGGCATCTAGGTTGGTTCCACAATCTGGCTATTGTGAATTGAGCAGCTATGAACATTGATGTGGCTGTATCTCTGTAGTATGCTGATTTTATGTCCTTCGGGTATAGGCCAAGGAGTGGGATAGCTGGATCAAATGTTGGTTCCATTCCAATTTTTCTAAGGAATCTCCACACTGCTTTCCGGAGTGGCTGCACTAATTTGCAGCCCTACCAGCAATGTATGAGTGTACCTTTCTCCCCACATCCTTGCCAACACCTGTTGTCGCTTGTAATTTTCATAATTGCCATTCTAATTGGGGTGAGATGGAATCTTAGGGTAGCTTTGATTTGCATTTCTCTTATTACTAGAGATGTTGAACATTGTTTCATATGTTTGTTGATTTCTTGTAGATCTTCTTCTGTGAAGTGTCTGTTCATTTCCTTACCCATTTTGTGATTGGGTTATTTGTATTCTTGGTGTAGAGTTTTTTGAGTTCTTTATATATTCTGGAGATTAGTGCTCTATCTGAAGTATGATTGGCAAAGATTTTCTCCCACTCTGTATGCTATTTCTTCGCATTGCTGATAGTTTCCTTTGCTGAGAGAAAACTTTTTAGTTTGAATCTATCCCAGTTATTGATTCTTGCTTTTATTTCTTGTGCTATGGGAGTCCTGTTGAGGAAGTCTGGTCCTAAGCCAACATGTTGAAGCTCTGGACCTACTTTTTCTTCTATAAAATGCAGGGTCTCTGGTCTGATTCTGAGGTCCTTAATCCATTTTGAGTTGAGTTTCATGCAGGGTGAGAGACAGGGGTTTAGTTTCATTCTGTTGCATATGGATTTCCAATTTTCTCAGCACCATTTGTTGAAGAGGCTATCTTTTCTCCATTGCATATTTTTGGCCCCTCTGTCTAGTATGAGAAAATTGTATTTATTTGGGTTTGTCTCTGTGACCTATATTCTGTACCATTGATCTACCTATTTTGGTACCAATACCATGCTGTTTTTGTTATTATTGCTTTGTAGTATAGTTGAAGTTCTGGTATTGCGATACCCCCACCTTCATTTTTCCTGTGAAGGACTGCTTTAGTTATTCTGGGTTTCTTATTCTTCCAGATTCATGATTGCTTGCTCTATTTCTGTGAGGTACGTCATTGGGATTTTAATTGGAATTGCATTGAATCTGTATAGCACTTTAGGTAGTATGGCCATTTTGACAATATTAATTCTGCCTATCCAAGAACATGGGAGATCTTCCCATCTTCTAAGGTTTTCTTTAATTTCTTTCATTAGTGTTCTGTAGTTCTCATTGTAGAGGTCTTTCACCTGTTTTGTTAGATTGATTCCCAAGTATTTTATTTTTTTCGAGGCTATTGTGAATGGGGTCGTTTTCCTGATTTTTCTTTCCAAAGATTCATCACATAAGTATAAAAATGCATTAGATTTATGAGCATTGATCTTATATCCTGCTACTTTACTGAATTCACTTATGAGTTCTAAAAGTTTTCTGGTGGAATTTCCTGGTTTCTCTAAGTATATAATCATATCAGCAAACAGGGATAGTTTGAGTTCTTCTTTTCCTATTCATATCCCTTTAATTTCTTTGGTCTGTCTAATTGCTCTGGCTAGAGTTTCAAGGACGATATTGAATAGAAGTGGTGAAAGGGGGCATCCCTGCCTTGTTCAAGTTTTTAGGGGAAATGCTTTCAGTTTTACACCATTTAGAATGATATTAGCCATGGGCTTAGCATAGATAGCCTTTACAATGTTAAGGGATGTTCCCACTATCCCTATTTTTCCTAGTGTTTTGAGCATGAAGGGGTGCTATATTTTATCAAATGCTTTTCTGCATCTGTTAAAATAATCATGTGATTTTTGACTTTAAGTCTATTGATATGGTGAATTACATTTATCGATTTCCTGATGTTGAACCAACCTTGCATCCCTGGGATGAAACCCACTTGATCATGGTGCACTATCTTTTTAATATGTTTTTGTATGCGATTTGCTAAAATTTTGTTGAGAATTTTTGCGTCGATGTTCATTAAGGATATTGGTCTGAAATTTTCTTTCCTCGATGTGTCTCTGTCTGGTTTAGGTATCAGGGTAATGTTGGCTTCACAGAATGAGTTTGTGAGGGTTCCCTCCTCTTCTATTTCATGGAATACTTTGAGAAGTAATGGAATGAGCTCTTCTTTAAAGGTTTTGTAGAACTCGGCTGAGAACCCATCTGGTCCTGGACTTTTATTTGTTGGTAGGCTTTTGGTGACTTCTTCTATTTCATTACTTGAAATTGGTCTATTTAAATTTGTATGTCCTCCTCGTTCAGTTTAGGCAATTCATATGTCTCTAGAAACCTGTTGATGTCTTCGAAATTTTCTATTTTGTTGGAATATAGATTTTCAAAATAGCTTCTAATTATGTTTTGTATTTCAATCGTGTCTGCTGTGATATTTCCTTGTTCATTCCGAATTTTCATAATTTGGGTTTTCTCTCTCTTCTCTTTGTTAGTGTGGCTAAGCGCTTATCAATTTTGTTTATTTTTTCAAAGAACCAACTATTTTGTCAATTTTTTGTATTGTTTCTTTTGTTTCAATTTTGTTGATTTCGGCTCTGATTTTAACTATTTCCTGTCTTCTACTGCTTTTGGTGGTGGTCTGTTCTTCTTTTTCTAGGGCTTTGAGCTATAGTGTTAGGTTGTTTATTTGTTGATTTTTTCTTTTTTTATTGAATGTGCTCCATGAAATAAATTTTCCTCTAAGTATTGCTTTCATAGTGTCCCAGAGATTTTGATATGATGTTTCCTTGTTCTCATTTACCTCTCAGAATTTTTTAATTTCCTTCCTAATATCTTCTGTTATCCGTTCATCATATAATAGCATATTGTTTAATCTCCAGGTGTTGGAGTAGTTTCTGTTTTTTACTCTTTCATTTATTTCTAATTTCAATCCATTATGCTATGATAGAATACAAGGTAGAGTCTCTATCTTCTTGTATTTGCTAACATTAGCTTCGTGGCATAATATATGGTCTATTTTAGAGAAGGATCCATGTGCTGCTGAGAAGAAAGTGTATTCGCTCTTGGTTGGATGGTATATTCTATAAATGTCTGTTAAGTCTAAATTATTGATTGTGTTATTGAGATGTATGGTTTCTTTGTTCAATTTTTGTTTGGAAGATCAGTCCAGTGGTGAGAGAGGCATGTTAAAATCACCTAGTATTATTGTGTTATGGTCTACTTGGTTTCTGAAATTGAGAAGGATTTGTTTGACACACATGGATGAGCCACTGTTTGGGGCATAGATATTTATGATTGTTATGTCTTGCTGATTTATGGTTCCCTTAAGAAGTATGAAATGTCCTTCGTTATCCCTTCTGAGTAACTTTGTCTTGAAGTCCACATTATCTGAAATGAGGATGGATACCCCAGCTTTTTTGCTACATCCATGTGCATGGTATGTTTTTCCCTAAAGGTGAAAACCTTTAGTCAATGGGTATCTTTTTCTATGAGATGAGTCCCTTGCAGGCAACATATTGTTGGTCTTTCTTTTTTATCCAATCTGCCAGTCTATGTCTTTTGATTGATGAGTTCAGGCCATTAATATTCAGGGTTATTATTGAGATATGATTTGTATTCCTGGTCATTTGGCTCATTTTTTTTTTTTTTTGACATGACTTGGTTTCTCCTTTATTTGACAATTCCTTTAGGATAGTTCCTCCCTTTGCTGATTTGCATCATTTTTCATCTCTTCCTCATGGAATATTTTGCTGAGAATGTTCTGTAATGCTGGCTTTCTTTTTGTAAATTCTTTTAGCTTTTGTTTATCATGGTAGGATCTTATTTCATTGTCAAATCTGAAGGTAAGTTTTGCTGGGTATAAGATTCTTGGTAGGCATCCATTTTCTTTCAGGGCTTGAAAAATGTTGTTCCAGGCCCTACTAGATTTTAGGGTCTGGATTGAAAAATCTGCTGATCTCCATATTGGTTTCCCCTGAATGTAATTTGATTCTTTTCTCTCGTGGCCTTTAAAATTCTGTCTTTATTTTGTATGTTAGGTATTTTCATTATAATGTGCCTTGGTGTGGGTCTGTTGTAATTTTGTGTATTTGGAGTCATATAAGCCTCTTGTACTTGGTTTTCCATTTCATTCTTCAGATTTGGGAAATTTTCTGAAATTATTTCATTGACTAGATTGTTCATTCCTTTAGTTTGTTTCTCTAAGCCTTCCTCAATCCCAATAATTCTTAAATTTGGCCTTTTCATGATATCCCATAATTCTTGTAGATTCTGTTCATGATTTCTTACCATCTTCTCTGTTTGGTCAACTTTGTTTTCAAGCTTAAATATTTTTTCTTCAATATTTGAGGTTCTGTCTTCCAGGTGTTCTATCCTATTGGTTACGCTTTCTATGGAGTTCTTTTTTGAGGGCCGTCTTGGACAAGATGGTGCCTGGCAGTGAGCCAAAGGGCACTGGATACCAAAATAAGGAAGTACCCAAAAAGGCTGCTTGCCTACTAGTTCCTTGGAGACTTATGACGTGTTAACGCCAGGCTCTAGGATTGGCTATCTAATATTGTGCCGCGCGTGGACAGCTCATGATTCATATAGTGCTATTCTGACATTCCTCTGCATGCTCTCCTGTGTGAGGGAAAGCTTTGCTATAATTGGCTGATAAGATAGGAGCCTGGGGGAGGAGAGAGGGAGAGGGTAGAAGAAGGGAGAGAGTAGCAGAAAAAAGGAGGCAGAAAAACAGGGAGGACGCAATAAATCTTGTCAACTAAAGATTGGTGGTTTCTCCTTTCTCTGCGCTGGTTCCACTGGATGGAATAGTTCTTAATTTGGTTTATTGTTTCCTTCATTTCAAGGATTTCTGTTTGTTGTTTTTCCAATATCTCTAACTCTTTATTGAAATGATCTTTTGCTTCCTGTATTTGCTCTTTTAACTGTCGACTGGTGAGATCATTCAAGGTCTGCATTTGCTCTTTCATCTCATCATTCAATGACTGCATTTGCTCTTTCATCTCATCGTTTGCTTCCCTGATCATTTTAATTATGTACATTCTGAACTCCCTTTCTGTCATTTCTTCTGCCATGCTGTCGCTGGATTTTATTGATGTAACATCTAGATTTGTTTGGGGCATTTTCTTCCCTTGTTTTCTCATATTGTTCAGGAATCAGTGAATCATTAAGATATTGCAGATTTCCTCTATTGACTTATAATGTCCCTGAAGATTGCTAGTATATCCCCTCTGAGCCTTCAGTAGCCTGAAGTCTTGGAGGAAGTTGATAATGCAGTTCTCCACAAGGAAGCTGCCTCTCTAGGGGTGGTGGCCTTCAGGTGGGGTATATTCCCTGCTAGTGGGCAGAGGTGCCTCCACTTATTGACCAATGGTCATCCAAAGGGGAACTAGGCTGTGGGCTGAGGCAAGGCCTGTTTGGGCCTGTGTCTCTGGTTTTACCGTCCTTGTGGGAAAACCTCACCCAGCAGGGAAGACTCACCCGGTGGGAGGTCTCACTGGTTAGTGCCCCTCCTAGAGGTTCCCCTCAATCCACAACTACCGCCTGGGCTGGGCTGCCTTCCTCTGCAACGTTCCCAGGGGCCCGGACCTACCTCCTGGGCCTGGGAACCTCGCTCTGTGCAGAAGAGTCTCCTTAGGCTGCCCCTCCTCAGAGAAGCTGCCCACAGTCCTGGAAACTTTGCTTGCCCCTCAGCTTGTCTCTGTGCGGCTCTTCCACCATTAAGCTGCCTAGGTCCTGGGACCCTGCTCTGCACCTAATCGCCTGGAAGCAACACACCGCAAGCCTCCTCCTCCGGGCAGCTGCCCGAGCTCTGGTGTGGTCACTCTGAGTCCAAGCGACCTGCCATACACCTCTTCCTCCGGGCAGTCACCCAGTGTTCCAGGTGGTTGCTCCGAGTCCAAGCGACCCGCCGCACTCCTCCTCCTCCGGGAAGCCGCCTGGAGTTCTGGTGTGGTCGCTCCAAGTCCAAGCAACCTGCCGCGCTCCTCCTCATCCTCCGGGCTGTGCCCCTGTGTTCCAGTGCGGTCGCTCTGAGTCCAAACAGCTCGCCACGCAGCTCCTTCTCTGGTCATCCACCCGGAGCCCCCGTGGGTTGCTCCAAGTCCAAGCGTTGTGCTGAGCGGCCTCCTCTACAATGCTCCCAGTTGTCCGAGTTCACTGCTCCAGCTGGGGGAGGGTGTCTCATTGGGCAGCTCTGCTTCACAAAGTTCCCTGTGTTCCAGGGCTACCGCCCCATCCGGGACACCTCCCCAACGGGAGAGACTCACCCGGCGGCTTTGAGTTGGTCCCAAGTCTCTCAATATCTCCTCTTCTTGAATCCTGAGTCCTGGAGCAACATGAAATGCAGCCACCCTCTAGTCTGCCATCTTGAAGTCCCCCGCAAAAATTCTTTTTAATGTTTCTTTTTATTTATTTATTTATTTTTATTGTAAACAAATGGGATACATGTTGTTTCTGTTTGTACATGGAGTAACAGCATACCATTTGTGTAATCATACATTTACATAGGGTAATGGTGTTTGATTCATTCCATTATTTTTTTCCTCCCCCCACCCCTCCTACTTCTTTTCCCTCTATACAGTCCTTCCTTCCTCCATTCTTGCCCCCCTCCCACCCCCCATTGTGTCATCATCCGCTTATCAGTGAGATCATTTGCCTTTTGGATTTTTGAGATTGGTTTATCTCACTTAACATGATATTCTCCAATTTCATCCATTTGCCTGCAAATGCCATAATTTTATTATTCTTTATAGCTGAGTAATATTCCATTGTATATATATACCACAGTTTCTTTATCCATTCATCAATTGAAGGGCATCTAGGTTGGTTCCATAGTCTGGCTACTGTGAATTGAGCAGCTATGAACATTGATGTGGCTGTATCTCTGTAGTATGCTGATTTTTAGTCCTTTGGGTATAGGCCGAGGAGTGGGATAGCTGGGTCAAATGGTAGGTCCATTCCAAGTTTTCTAAGGAATCTTCACACTGCTTTCCAGAGTGGCTGCACTAATTTGCAACCCCACCAGCAATGTATGAGTGTACCTTTTTCCCCCCATCCTCTCCAACACCTGTTGTTGCTTGTATTCTTGATAATCGCCATTCTAATTGGGGTAGATGGAATCTTAGGGTAATTTTGATTTGCATTTCTCTTATTACTAGAGATGTTGAATATTTTTTCATATGTTTGTTGATTGCTTGTAGATCTTCTTCTGTGAAGTGTCTGTTCATTTCCTTACCCATTTGTTGACTGGGTTATTTGTATTCTTGGTGTAGAGTTTTTTGAGTTCTTTATATATTCTGGAAATTAGTGCTCTATCTGAAGTATGAGTGGCAAAGATATTCTCCCACTCTGTAGGCTCTCTCTTTGCATTGCTGATAGTTTCCTTTGCTGAGAGAAAACTTTTTAGTTTGAATCTATCCCAGTTATTGATTCTTGCTTTTATTTCTTGTGCTATGGGAGTCCTGTTAAGGAAGTCTGATCCTATGCCAACAAGGTGAAGATTTGGACCTACTTTTTCTTCTGTAAGATGCAGGGTCTCTGGTCTGATTTCAAGATCCTTGATCCATTGTGAGTTGAGTTTTGTGCAGGGTGAGAGATAGGGGTTTACTTTCATTCTGTTTCATATGGATTTCCAGTTTTTCCAGCACCATTTGTTGAAGAGGCTATCTTTTCTCCATTGCATATTTTTGGCACCTTTGTTAGTATTAGAAAATTATATTTATTTGGGTTTGTGTCCATGTCCTGTATTCTGTACCATTGATCTACCTGCCTATTTTGGTGCCAATACCATGCTGTTTTTGTTACTATTGCTTTGTAATATAGTTGAAGTTCTGGTATTGCAAAAAAATTCTTAATAAAATATTAGCAAATCATGTTCAACAACATATTGAGAAGATTGTACATCATGACCAAGTTGGTTTTATCCCAGAGATACAAGGATAGTTTAACATATACAAATCAATAAATGTAAATGATTACACATAAATAGAATTAAGGATGAAAATCACTTACATATCCAGAAAAGGCCTTCAACAAAATCCAGTGCCCAGTCACAATGAAAATACTGAAGAAACTAAGGATGCCCAATCTACCTCAACATCATAAAGGCAATATATGAAAAACCCAAAGCCAACCTCATAATAAATAGAGAACAGCTGAAAGTATTTTCTTTAATATCTGGAACAAAATAAGAATGTTCACTCTCACCAATCCTATTTAATATAGTGCTAGAAATTCTACCCAGAGCAATTAGGCAAAAGAAGGAATAAAAACAGGAAAGGAAGAAGTCAAATTATCACTGTTTGCAGATGAAATCATCCCATATTTTGAAGATTAAAAAGAAAAAAACAACCTCCACCAAAAGACTGCTAGAGCTAATAAACAAATTTGGCAAAGTAGCAGGCTACAAAATCAACATACAAAAATCAAGAACTTTCCTATATACCAACAATGAATCTGCTCTGATAGAAATCAGGAAAACCAGTTCATTCACAATAGCCTCTAAAAATAAATAAAATACCTAGGAATAAATCTAACCAAGGAAGTGAAAGACCTCTATAATGAAAAATATAGAACACTGAAGAAAGAAATTGAAGATGGAAAGACCTTCCATGTTCATGGACAGGCAGAATTAATATTATTAAATGGCCATAGTACCAAAAGCAACATACAGATTCAATGGTCCATCAAAATACCAATGATATTCTTCAAAGAGCTAGAAATAACAGTCCTAAAATTAATTTAGAAGAATAGGATACCCAGAATAGCCAAAGCAATTCTAAGCAAAAATAAATAAATAAATAAAAACTGTTGGGGGCTATGCCATGCAGACTCGCCAAGATGGCACCTGGCAGCCAGCCAGAAGTTGTTTTGATCACATCAGTGGTACACGTGCACAAGTGTTCCCGAGTGCTCCTGCTCGCGCCTGCTCCTGATTGGACAGCTGGCTCCTCACCTGATCTCAACTGGCGTGGCCCCGCCCTCTGCCTCCTGGAGGGAATATAAGCGGGCAGTAGGTAGAAGGCAAGGCAGCAGCTAGCAGAAAGAAGCAGAGAAGCCATTAGCAGAAAGGAAGAAGAAGAAGTGGCAAGCAGATAGAAGCAGTGAGTAGGGGCAGCAGCGGAAGGCAGATCGCAGAGCGGAGAACTGAGAACACATCTTTACACATATCACAGATAGGCAGATCACAGTATGCAGGACACATCACTAAAGCACCTTAGGTAGACGCATCCTTACTTAGTTCATAGGATGCAGGACGCACCTTGAAGAAGAAGCAGCAGAACTAAGAAGATATGGATCTCTGAAAGTGTAGTCTCTCTCTCTCTCTTAAGCAAAGTCTCTCTTTCTCTCTGATAAGCAAAGCCTCTCTCTCTCTCCCCTCTCAAAGCAAGTAAACCTCATTTCCTCTATCCTTTATAAACAAGCAAGCAAGGAAGGAAGTAGCTCAGAAATAGAAGTGGCTCAGTTTCCAGTCCACCACCCATAAAGACCCACACAAATTGTTGCTGCAGGCGGTGACAAATATCCACGGATTTGGTACCGCAAAGAGCCAGCAAAAAAAAAAAAACTACACACACACACACACACACAAAACCCTGACTTCAAATTATACTACAGAACTATAGTAATAAGAACTGCATGGTGTTGGCATAAAAACAGATACATAGACCAATGGTACAGAAAACACAGACCAAACTCACAAAGATGCAGTCATCTGATCCTTGAAAAAGGTGCCAAAAACATACAGTGGAAAAAAACAGGCTTTTTAACAAATGGTAGTGGGAAAACTGTTAGCCATATGTAGAAAAATGAAACTAGACCCTTATCTCTCATAAAAATTCCACTCAAAATGGATCAACTTCCTAGGAAATAAATCGGAAATATGCAACTCCTAAAGAAAACATAGGGTCAACACTCCAATGTATAGTCACAGGCAATGACTTTCTCAGTAGGACCCCAAAAGCTCAGGACACAATGTCAACATAATGCATAATGCAGAAGCAAATTTTCTTTGCTTTTGCACAGCAAATAAAACAATTAGGAATGTGAGAAGAAAATTCACAGAATAGGGGAAAACTTAGGCTAACTACTCTTCTCACAAAGGATATAAAGAACTCAAAAAGGCACCAAAACAATAAATTTCCCAATTAATATGTGGACATGTGAATTAAACAGAAACTGCCCAAAAGTAGAAATACAGAGCCAAAAAATATATGAAAAAATGTTCAACATCATTAGTATAATTAGGGAAATGTAAATCAAAACTACATAGATTTCATCTCACTCCAATTAGAATGGAAGTCATCAAGAATACAAATAATAAATGTTGGAGAGGATTTGAACATTTTTACACTGTTGCTGGGATTATAAATTAATACACCCAATACTGAAATAAGTATAGAGGCTCCTCAAAAGATTAGGCATGGACTACCATATAATGCAGCTATACCATTCCTCAGTATTTATTTTAAGAATTATAGTTGTCATACTATAGTGATACATGCATGTTTCTTGCAGAATTCACAGTAGCCAAATTACGGAACCATTCTTTGTGTCCATCAACAGAGGAATGAATAAAGAAAATGTGGTATATACACACAATGGAGCGTTATTCAGTCATAAAGAAAAATGAAATTAAGTCATTTGCAGTATGGAACTTGAAACGATTATGTTAAGTAAAATAATCCAAACATCAATTGTCAAATGTTGTCTCTCCTATGTGGAAGCTACAGAGGAAATAGGAAAAGAAAGGTCTGGCAGAGAGTTCATGAAAATCAAAGAAAGATCAGTAGAGGAAAGGACCAGGGGGTAGGATTGGGGGAGGGAGGGGAGAATTACTGGGGAGTGATATTGGCCAAATTATATTATTATGCCATGTGCATGTATGAACATGTAACAATGAATCCCATCCATTATGTAACAACCATAATGTACCAATTAAAAAATGTGGAAAGAGAAAAAAATGCTTGGAACTAAAAGTGCTATAGATTTTGGTTATTTTTAAATTTTGGAATATTTGCATATATATAATGAGATATCTTGGGTACTGGGTCCAAGTCAAAACATAAAATTTGTTTCATATATACCTTATACACAGATTGAAGGTAATTTTATACTATATGTATATGTACACACACATGCATTTATACACATATATATACGTGTGTGTGTGCATTCTTTTTTTTTTTTTTTTTTGATAGTGCTGGGGATTGAACCCAGGACCTTTCACATGCTAGGCAAGTGGTTCTACCATTGAGTGATAAGGCCCCTACACGGTATTTTTAGTGCACCTGTGTTTTGACTGCAACTTTTAACAGGAGGTCAAGTGTGGAATTCTCAGTTATGTCATATCAGCCCTCAAAGTTTTGCATTTTGCAAGGTTTCATATTTTCAGATTAGAGATGCTCAACCTGTAGTGAGAAATGAAAAGAAAATCTCTCTTTAAAAAGTTAAGGCTTCTAGTTGGGCACAGTGGCACATGCCTTTAATCCCAGTGACAAGGCCAAGGCAGGAAGATTGTAAATTCAAGGCCAGCCTCAGCAACCTAGGGAGATACTATCTCAAAATAAAAAGCAAAACATATGGGATGCAGCTCACTGGTAAAGTACCCCTGGGCTCAAACCCTGGACCAAAAGGGGGAAAAAAAATCCGGTTAAGGCTTTTAGTTTCCAAACTGGCATTTACAGAGATTAAGAGTCCTCACTCCATCCTAGCAGTAAATAAAAAAAGCTAAACAAATGAAAATCAACAAGTCTTCTTAGATCTGTAAGAGCTACTCTGGAGGCTGAGGCAGGAGTATCACAAGTTCAATGCTTCAGCATCTCATCAAAACCCTGTCTCAAAATAAAAAATAAAAAGGGGCTGGGATGTGGCTCACTGGTAGAGTGCCCTGTGTTCAATCCCTAGCACCCCCACCCCCCTCACACACTCACAAAACCTGTAACAGAACTGAGGTCACAGGATGAACCACTGTCCCCCAAATTGAAAAGAGAGGTAGATTCAAAGAATCACAGCACAGGGGAGCAAAACAGAAACCTGCAAGGAACTGGAATCAGAGTGGTAACACCTGAACTGTAATTGGAACCCTGCTAGCGCCTCAGTGTAAACAACTCTTGAGATTTAAAAGTTCAGCAGGCCCAGTCTTGGGGGTCATGCCCACACTTTTGTGAGTTTTTCCTCTTGGAGCTTTACCAGATTCTCACAGTAAAAAAATCAGAGAAAAAAAACTCTCCTGCTTATAGCAAGAGAAAGTCACCATCTTGGAATACCTCACAGAGAATTCTGGATTTTGTTTGTTTGTTTTGCAGTACTGGGGATTGAACCGAGGGCCCATGCATATTAGGCAAGCACTCTACCCCTGAGTTACATCCCCAGCAAGAATTCTGTCTTTAGCAAACTCTGTTTAGCTCACTGGAAAAGTCACAGCTAAAGGGAAAAGTTAAGATAGGTGGAGAGCTGTGCTTCTTACCTTTCTGGGGACACTGAACATCATATTCTATTTCATTAATGACAAGTTTAAAATCTTTCATTAGCAAAACATCCATTAAAGTTGAGGCTGGAATCTCACTGCCATCTGAAAGAGAAGGCATAATGCACAAATAAGTCTTTGTTTTAGAACAATAAGAACATTTCCCAACACACAGGAAACTAACTCAGTTTTTACAATATAGTAGTGGACATCTAGCTTTTTGAGTGACTCCCTTAAACTCACACCATTCTCACTGAGGGAACTTCTCCTCTGCTTCATCTCTCATTTCATGGGACCAAAGAAACAGGCAGGCATGCTCCTCTCCCTCTGTGCCAGCTGGACTGGAACCCAGGTCAATGTCTTTGGTGAAACTATATCAGCAAAGTTCATGCAAAGATTCAGGGGATGCTGGAACTCCTCAGCAAGGCTGGGGAGGTGGAGGAGGTAATGTCCAGGGTGTGTTTGGGATTCAGCTTGACCTCCCTGTTGCTACCTTGAGGTTTAGCCTCCAGTATGTTCCTGAGCAATCCTGGTCTGTTTTGCCCACATTGTTTCCCTGCATGCTATACACAAACAAAACCACTGCATATGGTGCTTCACGACTATAATCCCAGCTCCCTGGGAAGCTGAGGCAGGAGGATTGCAAATCTGAGGTCAGTCTTAGCAGTTAAGCAAGACAGCATCTCAAAATAAAATATGAAAAGGGTTGGGGATGTGGCTCAGAACACTTCTAGGGTTGGAGAAGCTGCTAACAGCAGCAGGTGAAACCAACGAAAGATTTTCATATTCTTGAACATATACTGAAATCTTGATTTAAATCCTATCCCTGCTGACCAACTAGAGCTACCACTTGTTATACTACCCCTCTTCTCTACAGTTATGTAGTGGTTCCACCTAAACAACTTAAGCTTCCTTCTCCAAAGTTTTATTATAAAAATATTTTTAGTTCCAAGCCTAGCCAACACTTTTCCAACTGCTCTCTAGCTTTGCTGCTGGTACTTATAGAAATCTGTCCTAGGATCTGGTCCTTTTTTCTGGCAAGCACATGTATTAGCTTAATAAATCCTTCTATTTCAGAGATACCTTTGTCTCAAGAGTTTTGGTGTAGCACTAGGAACATTTCAGGAAAAAAAAAATCTCTTGTAAGTTTTTTAACCTTAATGTGCTTTTGCACAGCTTCTCACATAGCCTATCTTTACTTACTTTTTTTTTAAACTCAGCTTTAGTGTAATCCAGGTGTTAAGAAAGCAAATTCATTGAGCAATAAGCAGAAAACTGCTGCTAGGTAGGGACTTCTCTTTCTATCATTTTTTTCCTACCGAATATTACATTACATATAATAAAGTCCAGGAAAATGCTGGATGTATATTTTCTCCTGGTCAGGTGATTGCTTGGCTGCATTTAACCTCAGCTTTTTCAGCAACATTAATAAGTAGGCCAACAGGAACACTGCTAGTAAAATCAGGATGAACCCGATTGCCTGCCTCCTATCTGATGCTCTGTGGTTCTTTTGTTCTAGGAGGCAGCACGTCAAGTCTACACCTGGGTCTGTTCCCATGATTTGGCTGTTTGGGTTCCTGTTCGTCAGCTGGAGTGAGATCATTTTTACAAGAATTGCTAAA
Source organism: Sciurus carolinensis (assembly GCF_902686445.1). Classification (NCBI taxonomy): domain Eukaryota; kingdom Metazoa; phylum Chordata; class Mammalia; order Rodentia; family Sciuridae; genus Sciurus; species Sciurus carolinensis. Next base: position 46,819,773 of record NC_062222.1, read on the forward strand.
TAATTCAACCCACACAATGGGCAAAACGGTGACAAGCTCAGAACACTCTTTTCAAGCCCAAATTAAACACAAGCAAATTCCACCCACAGAGTCTCTTAAAAAAAAAAAAAAAAAAAGTAGCACACTAATTGTTTTATCTGACTTTCCAAATGTCATTTAAAAATTTACATCTTAATGTAAATTTTACATTTAAATTGGCTTCTTAAAATATTACTGTAAAAAGAAATCAACTGAATATGGTTTCTCAGATGAGGTTCTACATTATACTGTATGCAAATATATGAACAGCACAAGACTGACAAGAAACACTTTTAAGAAGCTAATGACAGTATTGAATTTTTCATGTATTCTTGAGCACTATTTACTGAGATCTCCAGTAAAGTGTTTTCTCTAGGTCCAAAGAGCCCCTTTACCTAAATCTTAGAGAAAAGCCTTAATTTCTGCTCTCTGCTGTCAAAGGTCTTTAAATTATTATTATTATTTTTTTTTTGGAAAAAATCAGGGTAAACATGGATCATTATTTTTACCTCTCTTGTTTTATTCATTTAACAAATACTTACAGAGTACCTACCACCAGGCAAGCGCTGCTCAGTCAACCCCATCTGAGTTTTAGGTGTGCATGGTCCTGTTCCTAGAAGCTCAGGAAGGCAAGCCTGCCCTGTGGGTAAGGCACAGGGACAGAGACACCCAGTCTCCGTGCCTGGGGTGGGTGGTCGGGGAGAGGCATCTGTCTGGTATGGGGATGAAGTACTGCCACAAGGCTACAAAAACTTACTTTCTGATCCATGTTTTAGCAGCAGAAAGCTCCCCGTGCAGTTCAATCTAAGACAACCAACACGCCTTTCCTGTCTCTCACCTCCTTTCTCCTTCCGCCCACTCCCTCATTCCAGCCACAGAGGAGTCTGCCCCCACCTCACGGCCTCCCGGGAGCTTCTACTCATCTGCACTCATCTCCTTGTCTTCACTCACACGTGACCTCGTGAGGCCCCCACCCTCCGGCCAGTACCACCCCCAACTCCTCTCTCTCCAGAACAATTATCTCATATAAAGTATAATTTATTGCTTTATCTTAGTTCTTTCCTCTCTAAAATGCAAGCTCCATAAGGGCAGGAGTTTTTCTCTCTTGATTCTACCTCTGGCATCCACAAGGGTGCCTGGCCATAGTTAGGAACTCAACAAATATTTGCTGAATGAATAAATTCTTTAATTTCTATTTCTCTAACTTCTGAGTATATCCCTTAATTGGTTCTAAACTTGGATAAGAAAGAAAAATGTTTATTTCCTTTTCAAAACTGCAACAGTAATCTAACTTTTAAATAAGTTTACACTAGGCATTTAGTATTATAATAAAATAGCTGCAAATTAACTCATCTGTATCTGTAGCTCTGGAGTTGGGCTGGGGAAAATTATTCTTTATTTTAGGGACAACTGGTCTAAAACATTTCAAACCATGAGAACAAAACAGCCATACCCTAAATTTTAAAAGTCTAAATAATAAATCACTTCTGGTAGTATAAAAATATATATGTATGTTGTTTTTCCTCATAATGAATTTTATCAAAAAAAATACTAAGGGCTGGGGCTATGTCTCAGTGGCAGATTGCTTGCCTAACACATGTGATGTTCTGGGTTCAATCCTCAGTGGCACCACATAAAAATAAATAAATAAAATAAAAGTATTTTGTCCATCTACAACAACAACAAATCAGGCTGAACTAGAATGTGGTAGTGCATGCCTGTAATCCCAGAACCCTGGAGGCTGCGAGGAGGATCACAAGCAGGAGAATCACAAGTTCAAGGTCAGCCTCAACAACTTAGTGAGACCCTGTCTCAAAAAAAAGTGGGGGGGGGGGGCTGGGGATGGAGGGAGGTGTTAAAGAACCTCTGGGTTTAATCCTCAGTTCCTAACAACAACAATAAAATCCCCAAACACAACAAATACTAGGCTGTAATTGCTTTAAAAAAAAGATAAATATACTATTCGTGTATTTTTAAACAGTATTTTTAGTTGTAGATGGACACAGTACCTTTATTTTATTTGTTTTTATGTGATGCTGAGGATCGTACCCAGTGCCTCACACATGCAAGGCTAGCACTCCATCACTGAGCTACAGCCCCAGTCCAACTGTTGGTGTATTTTTTTATTCACTAGCTATTTTAATCATCAAAGCTACATTTCATTTCCTAATTGTTCAAATTTTCCTGAAAATTTAAAAATTAAATTACTAAAATTTTTCAAGTGAAAAAAATTTCAAGTAAGTTTATTAAGTAATTGAAACTTACGTGAAACTTATTCCATAATTTTTTTGAAGTTACATTTTTTTTTATAATCTTTATTTTTTTATTTAGATTCATTGTACACAAATGGGGTAAAACCTTTAATTTCTATGGTTTTACATGAAGTAGAGTCACACCGTTTGTGTAATCATACATGTACATAGGGTAATGATGTTTGTCTCATTCTGTTGTCTTTCCTTCCCTCCCAACCCCCTTCCAACCCTTCATTTTCCTCTATACAATCCATCCTTCCTCCATTCTTGCCTCCCCCCACCCCATTAAGTATCATCATTCACTTAGCAGAGAAATCATTTGGTCTTTGGTTTTTTGAGATTGGCTTATTTCACTTAGCATGATATTCTCCAACTCCATCCATTTACCTGCAAATGCCATAATTTTATTCTTCTTTATGACTGAATAATATTCCATTGTCTATATATATATCACAATTTCTTTATCCATTCATCAATTGAAGGGCATCTATGTTGGTTCCACAACCTAACTATTGTGAATTGAGTTGCTATAAACATTGATGTGACTGAGTCTCTGTAGTACGCCAATTTTAAGTCCTTTGGGTATAGGCCTAGGAGTGGGATAGCTGGGTCAAATGGTGGTTCCCTTTCAAGTTTCCTAAGGAATCTCCACATCACTTTCCAGAGTGGCTGCACTAATTTGCAACCCAACCAGCAACATATGAGTGTGCCGTTTTTCCCCACATCCTCACCAACACCTATTGTTGCTTGTGTTCTTGATATTCGCCATTCTAATTGGGGCGAGATGGAATCTTAGGGTAGTTTTGATTTACATTTCTCTTATTACTAGAGATATTGAAACCTTTTTAATGTATCTGTTTTTTTAATTCATTTTTATTGTAAACAAATGGGATACATCTTGTTTCTCTCTGTATGTACATGAGGTAGAGGCATACCATTTGTGTAATCATACATTTACATAGGGTAATGATGTTTGATTCATTCTGTTATTTTTCCTTCCCCCCACCTCTCCCACCCCTCTTTTTCCTCTATATAGTCCATCCTTCCTCCATCCTTGCCCCACTCCCACCCACCATGAAGTTACATTTTTAAATAGTATAGATATGTTTCTAGAAAAGTAAAAAACCAAAACAAAGTCTCAGAAGAATATAGAGAAGCCTCTGGACAAAGTTGCGAAATGCACATGTATCTACCTGTTGTGAAGATGGCTGCAGTTTTGACACCTTTGTCTTCATCTTGTATGTCCTGAAGGAACGAACCAACTGTTGACAACATTGGTCTGACTACAAATTGACAGCGCTCTTTCCTGGATGGCAAAGTCAGTGTTATCAAGGGAAGACCGTGTCTATAATTAACTGTAATGTCTGTTGAGGGGGGGAAAAAAAGAGATGGAAATAGAGGAATGGATAAAACAGACTTAAAAAGACAAGAATTCTAAAGGGAATACTTAAATATATAATTCATAAGTCTCTGAATTTGGGCTGGGGATGGAGCTGACTGGTAGGGTACTTGCTTAACCCTGAGTTCCATCCCCAATTTGAGAGGGCAGGGAGAGTGGGAGAGAGAGAAAGGAAGAAGTCTCTGAATTCCCATAAAATTGTGCCTTCCTGGAATAGCGCCTTCAATGTCCTACAGTCTACATAGGCCCCACCATTCTGTAACTTTTTGCTATTACTTGTACCACACTGTACTGTAATGATCTGCTTAATGTCTTCACAGGAAGAGTTAAGTTTTTGAGAGCAGAAACTTTCTCACTCATCTCTAACTCCTCTGATTGCTAGGGTGGCAGTTTGCCAAAACATGTCACTGGAGATGTTATGTGAGCAGAAAAGAGAAAAACTGAACCTAGTAGTAGTGGGCCAGGTAGAGGTGCAGGAAAAGCCTGTTTGCTCAAACCCTTCCACTCCCACTTTATTTGAAGGAATGGAAATCAGTTCAGGAATCAGAGAAGTGAGAGGTGAACTTACCATCGGGTGGCTCCACTGTGCTATAAAGGTGCCGTGGGGAGTAGTTCAGATTTTCATGCAGCTTCACACAAAAAACCTGTGAGAAAGATTGTTTTCTTTTAAAAAAAAGTTGGAAAGCTGAAATAAGTGTCTTTACTAGGAGGTCATTTTAATCTTATATGTAAGAACAATGAAAATTTCAACTTCCATATATATCCAGGTAAAAGCACTGAGAAAACCCAGTGTGGTGGCACATGCCCATAAACCCAAAGGCCTGGGAGGCTGAGGCAGGATGGTCACAAGTTCAAAACTAGCCAAAGCAACTTAGTGAGGCCCTAAGCAACTTAACAAGACACTGCCTCAAAATAAAAAAATAAAAAGGGCTGGAATATAGCTCAATGATAAAACACCCCTGGGTTCAATTCCCAGTGCCAAAAAAAAAAAAAAAGACCTTACAGAAGTTCATTGCTATGGTTTAGGTAAGCAATCCTCAGAGGGCCATGTGTCCACCTTGTACCACTGGGAGGTAGTGGAAACTTCAAGAGGTGGGGTCTAGTGGGAGGTCTTAGGTCATCAGAGGCGTGCCCTGGAAGGGGATTGTGGGACCCTGGTCTTTCCCTCTTTCAAATCCTGGCCATAAGGTGAGCAGCTTGCTCCCCCATAGACTCCTGCCATGATGTACTGTGGTGCCACAGACCCAAAAGCAACAGGTCCAATCCACAATGAACTGAAACCTCCAAAATTATGAGCCAAAATAAACATTTTCTTCTGATAAATTTATTTGTTTTGTTACACTAACAGAAAGCTAACACTCACTAAACCTTTTTGGCATTTGTATGCTTGCTAGTATATATGCTGTAGCAGGAATACATTGGATAAGGTTCTCAAACTGGGATGTGAGGTACCCTAAAAATCCTAGAATTCCATGAGAATTTTTAAACATGGAGTTTCCTTCTAGGTGATGATCTAAAACCAAGAAGTACAAGCATACGCATTCTACCTACTTAATTCTCAAAGTATAGTTCCAGTCAGAAGCATCAGCATGTCCTTGGAGCTGAATAGAAATGCATAAGAATCTCATATTCAATCCAGACTTAGGGAATTAGAATCTGCATTCCAACAAAATCCCTAGGCTATTTCCATGCACATTAAGATTTGATAAACAGAGGCTGGGGAGATAGCTCAGTTGGTTGAGTGCTTGCCTTGCAAGCACAAGGCCCTGGGTTCGATGCCCAGCACCCCCCAAAAAAAAAGAAAAAAAAGATTTGATAACATTGCTTTGGCTTTGTCTGTCCAATATTGTAGCTACAAGTCACCACATGGCCATTTAAATTGAGCTTTACACAAAAAATTCAGTTCCTGGGTGATCTCTGCCACATTTCAAATACTCAAAAGCTCCATTTGCCTACTAGCTCCCCCATAAGCAGAGATAATAGAGCAGTTCCCTCATCACAGAAAGTTCTACTGGACAGCATTGATGAATCTACATCTGAATGGCCACCTTACTATGGCACCTATATTTACGGTTTGCACTGGTTTTTGTGTTTACGACTATATGATCCTTATGAGGGCCAACTGACATCATCAAGGTTCACAATATGAACAAAGATATTGTGGTAGTAGATTGAAGAATCGATTCATAGGCATTTGGAACTCAAAGAATTTGGGCCAGAAGAATTAATATAGTTATAACCTGGTGGTTGTTTCATATCAATTTACTTTTAAAAAATGCACTGTCTTCTAGTAGTTTATAAGCAATAAACTTGTAACTATGCAATAAAGAATTATTAATTACATTTCTCAATGTAATCTTCAGGATTTGAGGGTACATTATTAAGATAATAAATCAGTAGTCAGGGTATGAGGGGGTCCCTCAAAAGCTCATGTGTGAGATAATGCAAGAAAGTTCACAGGTAAAACAAATGTGTTATGAGAGTCTTAACCTAATCAGTGCATTCATATTTTGATATGGATTAACTGGGTGATAACTATAGGTCAGTAAGTTTGGCTGGAGGACGTAGGTCACTGGGGATGTGCCTCTGAGGTATATTTTTTGTCTCTGGAGAGCAGAATGCTCTGTTTCCTGGTGGGCATGTCCTGAGTTGCCCCATTTTGGGCCCAGAGCAATAGAGTCAGCAATCTATGGATTGAGGCCTCTGAAACCATGATTGCCAAATAAACTTTTTCTCCTCTAAAATTGTTCTTGTCAGGTCTTTTGATCACAGCAGCAAAAAAGAAAAAAAAAAGGATTAAAAATAGGGTACATACACTATTAACAAAAATAAAAATGATACTGACTCAAATGATGTTTCATTGTGTTCAAAATCAAGAGTCTTATCAGTATATCGAACAAAATATTCAAATACATATTTCTAGTATTAAACACATCATAGGCAGTTAGTTGCAGCAAAACATCGTCTGTCACATTAATTTAAGGCTGTTCATTTGAATTTGATTTCTAAAATTATAACTCACTACCAAGATGAGAAAGAAAATAGATGCAGCTCCCCGTTAATAAATGTACATAAGGAGTCTCCAAGTTTGGATAATGAATACTGCGATGCCATTACTTTTAGTGAAATCACATAAAATAGAAAAATTTATCCATTGCAAACACATCAGATTATCAAGATTTAAAAAAAAATAGTTCAATGATACAAATGATTCTGCATGTATAAAAGTCAAATACAGAAGCACTGGTGATGGGGTGGGGTTAAAATTATGCTGGATGTAGTCGTGCACACCTGCAATCCCAGTGGCTTGGGGGGCCGAGGCAGGAGGATGGCAAGTTCAAAGACAGTCTCAGCAACTTAGTGAGGCCCGAAGCAACTCAGTAAGACCCTGTCTCAAAATAAAATTCAAAAAGGGCTGGGGATGTGGTTCAGTGGTTAAGCGCCCCTGGGTTCAATGCCTGGTACCAAAAAAAAAAAAAATTAAAGCCCCTCCCTTTACTTCTCCACAGTCCCACAGCTTTCCCCAGAGGTAGTCGCTTTTAATTAGTGGTTTAGTTCGTATCCTTTCAGACTTCTTTCTGTAAATTACTGCCTTTACGTGTTTAAATTCTATGCTAGAGTCTGCATAATGCTCAAGACAGTGTGTATTGATTCTGGATGCTAGCAACCTAACTCCCGATCACAGTAGTACCTGGCTTTTACTGTGCTGGTGATGTTTCTCGGCTACTACTGAGGAAGTCATTTTAAAAGGCATCTACCTGACAACCAGAAAATGCTGAAAGAAGGTAGAGTGGCCAGAGAAAAATAGCAGGGCTTTCTCAAGCTTTTGCATGTCTTAAGAATCACATGAAGGGCTTGAAACATTCCTGTGCACCAGCCTCAGGGATTTATTTGTTTGTTTGTTTTTCTAATAGGTCTGAGGAAGGGATGTGAGAATCTGCAATTTTTAAAATAAGCTCCAAGGTGATACTGAAGTTTTAAGTTTGAGAACCACACTGAGTAGCTGGGCTCTCGTAGATCCTCCACACCCTTTAGGGCACTATGCTAAATTTCTGCATGGAATCAGAATTTTGAATTCCAAATTTTAGTGCCTGGTCAAGAGCTGCTGCCTCAATTGGTATCCAGATATCAGAGCAAAAGATGACTCAGCTTTTCTTTTATCATATAACTGCAAAATAAAATTCTAATCATTTCACAGCTGTACTTAAAACCCCTTAGCCTTCAACGTCTTATATGAAGTAGAAAGAACTGTGACGCTGGAATTGACAAGGCAGGTTCTAAACTCAATTCAGTCACTTATCTTCTGGGAGATCACAGATGAAGTCATTTTCATTTGACCTCTCTGTGCTGCTGTTTTCTCAAGACTTTAAATGGGCGTTTCAGTCTGTAGAGTGCTTTGATAAAATACCATAAACTGGGTGACTGACACAAAATGAAAATTTATTTCTGTTCTGGAGGTTGGGAAGGCAAAGATCAAGGTCCTCACAGATTCAGTGTTTGGTAAGGGTTTCTTTTTGGTTCACAAATGGTGTCTTCTGTGTCCTCCCACGGTGGAAGGCACTTGGAGACTCTCAGGAGCTCTTTATAAGGGCCCTACTCTCATTCACAAGGGCTATGATTTCATGACCCAATCAACTTCCAAAGGTCTCACCTCCTAATACCACTAGTTGCAATCAGGCCTCTACATATGAATTTTGGGAGATACAAAGATTCAGAAAGCAATGGAAATAACAGTATCTGTCTTACAGAGCTGATATGAAGATAAAATGAAACAAACTCCTAAGTAGCAGGTATAGTTTATGAGTCCAGCAGGTACACTGTGGACCAATCACCTCCAAAGCTTTGTCTGTGTCCTCACAGGCACTCAGTAAAGGAACTTAGGTCTCAGCTAAAGGAGCTATTTGCTCATTAACTCATTAAAGTGACTTTCTCTATTCAATTCTGCCTAACAAAATCCTTTCTCTCAAGATCCAACTTTAATGCCATTTCTTCCTTCTAAGTTTGATGGTGGTCCATTAGAAAGAACAGGTTTTGCAATCAGAACCAGGCTGGAATCCCAGCTTCAAGATACCCAGCAGCTATGATCCTTGATAGGTAGAGGAGGGCTCAGGAAGACATGGGTTATAAGAAAAAGAAGAGAGTAAGGTGGGCAGTGAAAAAGTGAGCCAGGGCATAAATGTGGAAGAGATCTCTTTGAACTTCACAGTAAAAGGAAAGCAGGTGTGAAAACCTTCGATACCAAGATGCAGTCATTTATGTCAATCCCAAACAAAATGGAGCCAGGAGGCCAGGAAGGGTCATCACACACGTATGCCTATGAGGTAGACTGTGCAAGGAACTCCTTGAAACTCTAGAGTCCCACATGAGCCGCTTTCACAGGGATACTTGCCTGACAATGGCCATGTCCATCAGTGAGCTGGTGCTGATTCCTGCAAAAAGGCCCTGGAACCTAAGGTCTTTGTTTCAAAATGGCCTAAGCAGATCTCTCCTTTTTGTCTTTAAGAGTGCCCCTTCTGCCCCAACTCCCTTGGATGTGCCTACGGTCTGCAACAGCATGTGTAACCTGGATTGCAATGCCTTGCTATTCCAAATAAACTCTTTGCTTTGGGGAGTCAGTTGGTCTGTCACTCATTTTAAGTTGATGGAGGCAGTAGTAGAGAGATACAAAACGATCACATGTTGGGCCAATGAATAAGATTTTCATGGGCTTCTAGATCTATGTCATATTTTTAAAAATTATTTATTTTTGTGATACTGGGGATTAAATTCAAGGTTGTTTTACCAGCTACATTCTCAGCCCTTTTTTTTATTTTGAGATAGGGTCTCACTAAGCTGCCGAGGCTATCCACCTACCTCAGCCTCCTGAGTTTTCAGGATTACAGGCATGCACCACCATACCCAGCTCTATGTTCTATTTTAGATCAAAGATCTTTATTATTAATTAAAGATGCAATTTCTGCTCAAGATGGTGGGGTAATTTCCCACATAAGAGCCTCCTCTGCTCCATGCTCTGAAACGACATTAATGTGTCTCCAAGTACCAAAAGTAAAAGAGAAACACAGTGGAAAGCAGAACTCAAGTGGAGGCTCAGCTGGGTGCTGGTTTCTACAGAAAAAAATGTTTCAGTGGAAAATCATGCGTTGCCTACAGCACAGCTTTCCAGGATTTCAAATCCTAGCCCTCTCCATTAGCTCAGGGCTGTTTTGCAACTATTCATGAACTATAGGTAACTGTTAAGTTACCTATACAGTCCGGGAGTGATGTAATTGACTTTCCTTCTGTGGAAATACCAGTTTTATCTCCACTTGCCAGTCACCTTAACATTCCTATCTTCAAAGGAATTTTTATTGATTTGAGTTTTTCCTTTTAACCAGATATAACATCTGGTGGTTTCTTCATATCATAATAATAGAATAAATTCTTTAACCCTTGTTCATTTTTATATTAGTGTGTCATAATAAGAAATATATATTGTATGCCTGAAATGGATTCCAAGTCCAAGGTCAGCCTGGACAACTTTGTGAGACCCTGTCTCAAAATAAAAAGGACTGGGGAGTTCAATGGTAGAGTGCTCCTAGTTCATTCTCAGTACCACAAATAAAATAAGTTTATCTTTGTCCTCAGTTCCTGGCAAAAAGTTTCTAAGATGCTTGTAACTTCCTGGGTGGTTGGAGCCTCTTGTGTTCCAACAAGGCAACTCTTAGTGGGATCCTATATAGCTTCAGGATGGGGGCTGGTTGCCAGAAAGACCAAGCCTTGATTAGAAACCTTAAACTTTCCGTCCCACTCCCCCAACTTTTAAAAGGGAAAGGGGCTGGAAACTGAGTTAACACACCTATCATATCTTTGTGACAAAACCCACATAAAAGCCTCTTAGATGACAAGAGTGACAGAACTTCTGGGTTGAACACATCTATGTGCCAGGGAGTGACGTCCCTTGCCTCACAGCACAGAGGCTCCAGGCTCGGGCCCTTCTGGTCCTCATCTTATGTCCTCTTCATTGGGTTGTTCATTTGTAATTCTTCATAATATCCTTTATGACAAACCAGGAAATGTACAAGAAGCATTTTCCTATGATCTCCTGTAGCAAACAACTGAACCTAAGAAGAGATGCATGGTTCACAGCTGATGGGTCTGAAGTGCAAGAGACCCAGGACTTGGGATTGGCTTCTGAAGTGGGGGCAGCTTTGTGGCACTGAGTCTTCATCTGTGGGATCTGATGCCAATACCAGGTAGGCAGTGCAGGACTGAATTGCAGGATCCCCAGCCTGTGTCTGGAGAGTTGGGGAATTGGTTGTTGGTGTGACGGAAAACCCTACACATTTGGAGTCAGAAATGTTTTATAGGTAGAAATAGATCAACGTTATTCCTATGAGAATTGTGAAAATTATCTTTTAATATCACAGAACAGGAATAATAGAGTTTAACTCTTTGGGGGGTAGCAGGCACTACAAGTGTCCATGATGAGACCAAGCTAAGCTTTCCAATGATTTATGGCTTGATCTGTGACATCTCTAGTCACATCACAACTACATCCCAGGGCAGGGAACACAGGCTGTCAATTTAAGAACTTTTTCTGTGCTCGGATCACAGGAGTCCAGGTGGAACAATGTAAAATTACTGGCCAGAAATGGACAAATAGAGAATGAAAGACAAACTTTTACTAAGAGTCTGCAATCCAGAATTCTAAAATATGAGAAGTTAAATGCTAAGAAAAAACAACAAATTTATTTTGAAGGCTAATTCACTTTAATTAAAACAAAAATAAGAGTTACCCCAAACTGGCTTTAACATAAATTATATTTAGGGCCTGCAAAAAGATAAAAGTGAGAATTGGTTTAAAAAATGAGTGATTCTGATCAACTAAGCAGAATTCCTGGAAATGCAAAATGTATAAGTAAAAACCCTTCATAAGGACTAGATTAATTCTAGGTGGGATTAAGTAAGCAGAAAATAAAACTAATATATCAAACAATATTTCACCAGGAACAGAGAGCACAGAAGTTTGTGGTAGGAAGTTTGAGAATCCAAAAAGCACGAATTCTTATCTATTTCTAAGGAGAATATAAAACAGTACAAGCATTCTGGAAAAGGCTTGGCAGTTTTTCATAAATAAACATGCAATTAGATGTGACCTAGCTATTTACCAGAAAAGAAAATGGTCTTCTGCAATTGGTAAAAATGCTAATTCATGTCCTGCCTCTGAGCACATGCTTCCTGGGCACAGGCTGGGAAGCTGGCACAAAGGAGCACAGCAAATACACACTGAAGGAAGTAGTAACCTTCAAGTTGTCCTACCCCAGAATGCAATACTAAGGAAAATTACTCAAGGTCCGAGGAAACGAAGAACTTTTAGATATGCAGGATCATAGCTTCTTTGCCACAGATCTTTGCTAAGAAACTTCTTGGATAGAAGGAAACTAAGCCCAGATGGAAGCAAAATATAAGAAAACAAGGTTATGGGCCAAAGTGTGTCCCCTCTCTAATTCATATGAACTCCTAAATCCTTAGTACCTGAGAATGTAACTGTATTTTAAAGAGTTTATTAAGCGAAGGGCAAGGGTATGGTCCCTAATGAAACACGACTTGGGTTCCCCACACATGTTTAATCAAAGAGGAAAGACCATGTATTGACACAAGTCACAGAGAGGCTCAAAGAAATCAATTCTGCTGACACCTAGTGTCCAGAACTGTGAGAAATTTGATTTCTCTCGTTAAGCCACCTGGTCTGTGGTACTTTGCTAAGGCACATAAAAAGTTGTAAAATATGTTAGTAAACTATTGATTGCAAGAAATTTTAAATAAACTTTTTATATTAAAATGAAGAGCTGGGATGTAAAATGTACAAGTAAAAAACCTGCATAAGGACTAGATAAATTCTAGGTGGGATTAAGTAAGCAGAAAATAAAACTGATATATCAAACATTATTTGGGATGTAGTTCAATTGTGGGATGCTTGCCTACCATAGGTTAGGGCCTGGGTTTGATCCCCAACATCACAATAAAAATGGAGAAGGGAATGAAACAAGATTTGGCATGTTATACCCAGTGGATTCTTAGAACATCTGAAGTCCTTGCCATGTTTAGGAGAAGGGCAAAGATAATGAAAAACTTGAGACTTTGAAAAAAAGTTATAATTGAGTATATGTGTATGTTAGTATAGTTAATAATATGGTATGTATATGGTTTCTAATGGGATAGAAAAATTAATAGAACAAATGTTTTCAAGGAAAGTAGAAAAAAAGAGGAGAAAAAATACATAGCAAAAATTATTTTTGAAAATAGAGAACACATGTATCCACAATCCCAACAACACCTTTTTATGCCAACTTTCTACAGATGGCTAGGCTCACAGAATCATATGGTCAAAGGAGAGCTGATCATTAATTTTGTAATTATCTACCCACCTCTTTAAAAACTTTTCATAAAATGATAGCTCGTTCATATCCTATTCTATGCATGTAACAGCATTTAATACTTACCTGTTGGATATTTCCATTTACTATTTCTAACTTCACTATTTTCCTCATCAGAAAGGAATGCATGACCATTTAAGAGCATTTGTGAAAAAGACAACAAAAGTGACCATGATACCATCTTCTAGAATTATTGTTAGCCCTGATGGATATCTTCCAGTTTATTTTCTATTGACTTTATTGAATTTTTTACTATTACAACAAAATTAATTATAACATCTTTGCACATAAATGCTTATTTATATCTTTATCACATAATAGAATGATTAGGTTCTAGGACACTAATAATGTATCAAACTTTTTGGAGGCCAGGCATGGTGGTACATGGCTATAATCCTAGCAGCTCAGGAGACAAAGGCAGGAGGATTACAAGTTCAAAGTCAGCCTCAGCAACTTAGCAAGACCCTGTCTCAAAAAAAGGTGTGTGTGGGGGGGGGTGTCACTGGGGATGTGGCTTAGTGGTTAAGTGCCTCTGGGTTCAATCCCTGGTACTGAAACAAACAAACAAAAACCCACTTCTTTGCAGAATATTTTCTTTATTTTCATGTTGTTTTTCTCATCTAATGCCAGTTTAGTAATAGTCTGAGTTCAAACAAACAAACCTTCATAAAGTTTAAAGTCCAAAATCAAACAGTAACGCACATATCTGAGCATCTCTGGAGCAACAAGCCTCCCTCCTGGTGCCCCCTGCCCAGATAGGCCCACCAGCTGTCTTCACTGGACAATTAAAGATCCTCAACCAACACCTCCTGAACTGACTCACTCTATTTCCTCCATACACCTGATCCTCCCTTAGGTTTTTGCTTGATGAACTGAAACCACTGACTGCCACTGTTATAGTAGTCTCGAGTTGAGGATCTGATAGTTAAGATCAACTTATCTATCTTCCTACCTTCCTACCTACCTACCTAACACAGAAAGACCTATCTATCTAGTGATACCTATCTAGTGAATGTCAAAGCCATTCTTCTTCATGGCTAAGTAATATTCCATTGTGTAAATGGATCAAGGACCTTGAGATCAGACCAGAAACGCTGCATCTTATAGAAGAAAAAGTAGGTCCAAATCCTCAACTTGTTGGCTTAGGATCAGACTTCCTTAACAGGACTCCTATAGCACAAGAAATAAAAGCAAGAATCAACAACTGGGTAGATTCAAACTAAATAGCTTTCTCTCAGCAAAGGAAATTATCAGCAATGCGAAGAGACAGCCTACAGAGTGGGAGAATATCTTTGCCAGTCATACTTCAGATACAGCGCTAATTTCCAGAATATATAAAGAACTCAAAAACTCTACATGAAGAATACAAATAACCCAATCAACAAATGGGCTAAGGATATGAACAGACACTTCACAGAAGATCTACAAGCAATCAACAGATATATGAAAAAATGTTCAACATCTCTAGTAATAAGAGAAATGCAAATCAAAACCACCCTAAGATTCCATCTAACCCCAATTAGAATGGCAATTATCAAGAATACAAGCAACAACAGGTGTTGGCGAGGATGTGGGGAAAAAGGTACACTCATACATTGCTGGTGGGGCTGCAAATTAGTGCAGCCACTCTGGAAAGCAGTGTGGAGATTCCTTAGAAAACTTGGAATGGAACCACCATTTGACCCAGCTATCCCACTTCTCAGTTTATACCCAAAGGACTTAAAATCAGCATACTACAGAGATACAGCCACATCAATGTTCATAGCTGCTCAGGTCACAATAGCCAGATTGTGGAACCAACCTAGATGTCCTTCAATTGATGAATGGATAAAGAAACTGTGGCATATATATACAATGGAATATTACTCAGCTATAAAAAATAATAAAATTATGGCATTTGCAGGCAAATGGATGAAATTGGAGAATATCATACTAAGTGAGATAAGACAATCTCAAAAAAACCAAATGACGAATGATCTCACTGATAAGCGGATGATGACACATAATGGGGGGTGGGAGGGGGGCAAGAATGGAGGAAGGAAGGACTGTATAGAGGGAAAAGAGGGAAAAGAGGGGTGGGAGGGGTGGGGGGGAAGGAAACAATAACAGAATGAACCAAACATCATTACCCTATGTAAATGTATGATTACACAAATAGTATGCTGTTACTCCATGTACAAACAGAAACAACATGTATCCCATTTGTTTACAATAAAAATAAATTTAAAAAAAATTCCAGTTTCTTGCAAGATGGCGGACTAGAGGGCGGCTGCATTTCATGTTGCTCTAGGACTCAAGATTCAAAAGAGGAGATAGTGACTTGGGACCAACTCAAAGCCGCCGGGTGAGTTTCTCCCATAGGGGAGGTGTCCCGGATGGGGCAGTAGCCCTGGAACGCAGAGAACTTTGTGAAGTAGAGTGACTGGGCGAGATGCCCCTCCCCTGCCGGAGCGGTAAAAACGGACAGCGAAGCCGAGCGAAAAATGGCGGATTGAAGTTTCCAGGACTGCGGGCAGCTTCTCTAACCTAAGGAGACTCGTCTGCGAAGGGTGAGGCTCCCAAGCCCAGGAGGGAGGTCCGGGCCCCTGGGAACGTTGCCTGAGAAGGCTGCCCTGCCCAGGCGGCAAGACACACCTCCCCCCGCAGTGAACTCGGAAAGCGGGGAACTTTGCAAAGGAGGTTGCGCGACACACCGTTTGGTTTTGGAGCGATCTGCCAGAGCTCCAGCGGCTGCCAGAGAAAGAGTGGGGCGGCGAGTTGTTTGGATCCAGCAACCGCCTGAGCAACGGGAAGGGGGCTGTCCAGAGGAGGTGGAGGTACGCAGTGAGTGGCTTGGTCTCCAAGCGCCCACACAGAGCACTGGGTGGCTGCCTGGAGGAAGAGACGAGCGACGGGTCACTGGGGCTTGGAGCATATGTACGAGGCTCCAAGTGACTGGTCAGAGGGCGGGTCGCACAGCCAGGCGATTAGGTGCATAGCACGGTCCGGTCCAGGGACCTAGGCACTTTTTCTTGAATGAACTACACAGAGACAAGCTGAGGGGCGAAGTGAAGGTTCTAGGACTGCGGGCAGCTTCTCTAAGAAGGGACAACCTAAGGAGACTTGTCTATGAAGGGTGAGGCTCCCAGGCCCAGGAGGTAGGTCTGGGCCCCTGGGAAGGCTGCCCTGCCCAGGCAGCAAGACACACCTCCCCCCACTGAAACAGTGAACTCGGAAAGTGGGGAACCTTGCAGAGGAGGCCGAGCAGCACACCGCTTGGTTTTCTGGTTTTTTGGAGCAATCTGCCAGGGCTCCGGGGGCTGCCAGAGAAAGAGTTGGGTGGCGAGCTATTTAGATTCAGCAACCGCCTGAACAACGGGGAGGGGGCTGTCCTGAGGAGGTGGAGGTGCGCAGTGAGTGGCTTGGTCTCCAAGCGCCCACACAGAACACCGGGTGGCTGCCTGGAGGAAGAGACGAGCGACGGGTCACTGGGGCTTGGAGCATAATGTACGAGGCTCCAAGTGACTGCTCAGAGGAGGGGTCGCATAGCCAGGCCGATTAGGTGCAAAGCACGGTCCGAGTTGGGGATCTAAGCACCTTTTCTTGAAAGAGCTACACAGAGACTAGCTGAGGGGTGGAGCGAAGGTTCCAGGACTGCGGGCAGCTTCTCTGAGGAGGGGCCACCTAAGGAGACTCGTCTGCAAAGGGCAGGGCCCCCAAGCCCAGGAGGTAGGTCCAGGCCCCTGGAAACATTGCCTGGGAAGGCTGCCCTGCCGAGGTGGTAGTTGTGGACTGAGGGGAACCTCTAGGAGGGGAACGGACTAGCGAGACCTCCCCACCGGGTGGGTGTTCCCCGCCGAGTGAGGTTTTCCCACAAAGACGGTAAAACCAGAGACACAGGCACAAACAGGCCTTGCCTCAGCCCGCAACCTAGTTCCCCTTTGGATGACCATTGGTCAACAAGTGGAGGCACCTCTACCCACTAGCAGGGAATATACCCCACCTGAGAGTCACCACCCCTAGAGAGGCAGCTTCCTTGTGGAGCACCGCATTATCAACTTCCTCCAAGACTTCAAGCTACTGAAGGATAAGAGGGGATATACTAGCAATCTTCAGGCACATTAGAAGTCAATAGAGGAAATCTGCAATATCTTAAGGACCCACTGATTCCTGAACAATATGAGAAAACAAGGGAAGAAAATGCCCCAAGCAAGTCTAGATGTTTACATCAATAAAATCCAGCGACAGCATGGCAGAAGAAATGACAGAAAGGGAGTTCAGAATGTACATAATTAAAATGATCAGGGAAGCAAACGATGAGATGAAAGAGCAAATGCAGGCATTGAATGATGAGATGAAAGAGCAAATGCAGGCAATGAATGATCGCACCAATTGACAGTTAAAAGAGCAAATACAGGAAGCAAAAGACCATTTCAATAAAGAGTTAGAGATATTGAAAAAAAAACAAACAGAAATCCTTGAAATGAAGGAAACAATAAACCAAATTAAGAACTCCATAGAAAGCATAACGAATAGGATACAACACCTGGAAGACAGAACCTCAGATATTGAAGACAAAATATTTAACCTTGAAAACAAAGTTGAACACATGGAGAAGATGGTAAGAAATCATGAACAGAATTTCCAAGAACTATGGGATATCATGAAAAGGTCAAATTTAAGAATTATTGGGATTGAGGAAGGCTTAGAGAAACAAACCAAAGGAATGAACAATCTATTCAATGAGATAATTTCAGAAAATTTCCCAAATCTGAAGAATGAAATGAAAAATCAAGTTCAAGAGGCTTACAGGACTACAAATACACAAAATTACAACAGACCCACACCAAGGCACATTATAATGAAAATACCTAACATACAAAATAAAGACAGAATCTAAAGGCTGTGAGATCAAAGAACCAAATTACATTCAGAGGGAAACCATACAGATATCAGCAGATTTTTCAATCGAGACATTAAAAGCTAGAAGGGCCTGGAATAACATTTACCAAGACCTGAAAGAAAATGGATGCCAACCAAGAATCTTATACCCAGCAAAACATACCTTCAAATTTGATGATGAAATAAAATCCTTCCATGATAAACAAAAGCTAACAGAATTTACAAAAAGAAAGTCAGCATTACAAAACATTCTCAGCAAAATATTCCATGAGGAAGAGATAAAAAACAAAGAAGCAAATCAGCAAAGGGAGGAATTATCTTAAAGGAACTGTCAAATAAAGGAGGAAACAAGTTGTGTCAAAAAAATAAATAAATAAATAAAATTTAAAACATGAACCAAATGACTGGGAATACAAATCATATCTCAATAATAACCCTGAATGTTAATGGCCTGAATTCATCAATCAAAAGACACAGACTGGCAGATTGGATTAAAAAGAAAAATCCAACAATATGTTGCCTGCAAGAGACTCATCTCATAGAAAGAGATACCCATAGACTAAAGGTGAAAGGGTGGGGAAAAACATACCATGCACATGGACTCAGCAAAAAAGCTGAAGTATCCATCCTCATTTCAGATAATGTGGACTTCAAGCCAAAGTTACTCAGAAGGGATAAAGAAGGACATTTCATACTGCTTAAGGGAACCATAAATCAGCAAGAAATAACAATCATAAACATGTATGTCCCAAATACTGGCTCATCCATGTATGTCAAAAAAATCCTTTTCAATTTTAGAAACCAAATAGACCATAACACAATAATACTAGGGGATTTTAACACGCCTCTCTCACCACTGGACAGATCTTCCAAACCAAAATTGAACAAAGAAACCATAGATCTCAATAACACAATCAATAATTTAGACTTAACAGACATTTATAGAATATACCATCCAACCAAGAGTGAATACACTTTCTTCTCAGCAGCACATGGATCCTTCTCTAAAATAGACCATATTTTATGCCACAAAGCTAATGTTAGCAAATACAAGAAGATAGAGACACTACCTTGTATTCTATCACATCATAATGAATTGAAGTTAGAAATAAATGAAAGAGTAAAAAACAGAAACTACTCCAACACCTGGAGATTAAACAATATGCTATTATATGATGAATGGATAACAGAAGATATTAGGAAGGAAATTAAAAAATTCTTAGAGGTAAATGAGAACAAAGAAACATCATATCAAAATCTCTGGGACACTATGAAAGCAGTACTTAGAGAAAGATTTATTTCATGGAGCACATTTAATAAAAGAAGTAAAACTCAAAAAATAAATGACCTAACACTACAGCTCAAATCCCTAGAAAAAGAAGAACAGACCAACACCAAAAGTAGTAAAAGACAGGAAATAGTTAAACTCAGAGCTGAAATCAATGAAATTGAAACAAAAGAAACAATACAAAAAATTGACAAAATAAATAGTTGGTTCTTCGAAAAAATAAACAAAATTGATAAACCTTTAGCCACCCTAACAAAGAGAAGACGAGAGAAAACCCAAAACACTAAAATTCAGAATGAACAAGGAAATATCACAACAGACACGATTGAAATACAAAACATAATTAGAAGCTATTTTGAAAATCTATACTTCAACAAAATAGAACATTTCGAAGACATCAACAGGTTTCTAGAGACATATGAATTGCCTAAACTGAACGAGGAGGACATACACAATTTAAATAGACCAATTTCAAGTAATGAAATAGAAGAGGTCATCAATAGCCTACCAACAAAGAAAAGTCCAGGACCTGATGGGTTCTCAGCCGAGTTCTACAAAACCTTTAAAGAAGAGCTCATTCCAATACTTCTCAAAGTATTCCATGAAATAGAAGAGGAGGGAACCCTCCCAAACTCATTCTATGAAGCCTATTACCCTGATACCTAAACCACAGAGAGACACATCGAAGAAAGAAAATTTCAGACCAATATCCTTAATGAACATCGACGCAAAAATTCTCAACAAAATTTTAGCAAATCGCATACAAAAACATATTAAAAAGATAGTGCACCATGATCAAGTGGGTTTCATCCCAGGGATGCAAGGTTGGTTCAACATCAGGAAATCAATAAATGTAATTCACCATATCAATAGACTTAAAGTCAAGAATCACATGATTATTTCAATAGATGCAGAAAAAGCATTTGATAAAATACAGCACCCCTTCATGCTCAAAACACTAGAAAAAATAGGGATAGTGGGAACATTCCTTAACATTGTAAAGGCCATCTATGCTAAGCCCATGGCTAATATCATTCTAAATGGTGAAAAACTGAAAGCATTCCCCCTAAAAACTGGAACAAGGCAGGGATGCCCTCTTTCACCACTTCTATTCAATATCATCCTTGAAACTCTAGTCAGAGCAATGAGACAAACCAAAGAAATTAAAGGGATACGAATAGGAAAAGAAGAACTCAAACTATCCCTATTTGCTGATGATATGATTATATACTTAGGAACCAGGAAATTCCACCAGAAAACTTTTAGAACTTATAAGTGAATTCAGTAAAGTAGTGGGATATAAGATCAATGCACATAAATCTAATGCATTTTTATACAAAAGTGATGAATCTTCAGAAAGAGAAATTAGGAAAACTACCTCATTCACAACACATTGGAAAAAAAAATATTTGGGAATCAATCTCACAAAAGAGGTGAAAGACCTCTACAATGAGAACTACAGAACAACTACAGAACACTAAAGAAAGAAATGAAAGAAAACCTTAGAAGATGGAAAGATCTCCCATGTTCTTGGATAGGAAGAATTAATATTGTCAAAATGGCCATACTACCAAAAGTGCTATACAGATTCAATGCAATTCCAATTAAAATCCCAATGATGTACCTTACAGAAATAGAGCAAGAAATTATGAAATTCATCTGGAAGAATAAAAAAACTCAGAATAGCTAAAGCAATCCTTGGTAGAAAGAGTGAAGCAGGGGGTATCGCAATACCAGATCTTCAACTCTACTACAAAGCAATAGTAACAAAAACGGCATGGTATTGGTACCAAAATAGAAAGGTGGATCAATGGTACAGAATAGAGGACACGGACACAAACCCAAATAAATACAATTTTCTCATACTAGACAAAGGGTCCAAAAATATGCAATGGAGAAAAGATAGCCTCTTCAAC
This sequence comes from Sciurus carolinensis, assembly GCF_902686445.1. Taxonomy (NCBI): domain Eukaryota; kingdom Metazoa; phylum Chordata; class Mammalia; order Rodentia; family Sciuridae; genus Sciurus; species Sciurus carolinensis. Next base: position 46,840,943 of record NC_062222.1, read on the forward strand.
AAATGGTGCTGGGAAAACTGGAAAACCATATGTAACAGAATGAAATTAAACCCATATCTTTCACCATGCACGAAACTAAACTCAAAATGGATTAAGGACCTCGGAATCAGACCAGAGACCCTGCATCTTATAGAAGAAAAAGTAGGTCCAGAGCTTCAACATGTCAGCTTAGGACCAGAGTTCCTCAACAGGACTCCGATAGCACAAGAAATAAAAGCAAGAATCAACAACTGGGATAGATTCAAACTAAAAAGCTTTCTCCCAGCAAAGGAAACTATCAGCAATGTGAAGAAAGAGCCTACAGAGTGGGAGAATATCTTTGCCAATCATACTTCAGATAGAGCACTAATCTCCAGAATCTATAAAGAACTCAAAAAACTCTACACCAAGAATGCAAATAATCCAATCAACAAATGGTCTAAGGAAATGAACAGACACTTCACAGAAGAAGACCTACAAACAATCAACAAACATATGAAAAAATGTTCAACATCTCTAGTAATAAGAGAAATGCAAATCAAAACCACCCTAAGATTCCATCTCATCCCAATTAGAATGGCGATTATCAAGAATACAAATAACAATAGGTGTTGGCGAGAATGTGGGGAGAAAGGTACACTCATACATTGCTGGTGGGTTGCAAATTAGTGCAGCCACTCTGGAAAGCAGAGTGGAGATTCCTTAGAAAACTTGGAATGGAACCACCATTTGACCCAGCTATCCCACTCCTTGGCCTATACCCAAAGGACTTAAAATCAGCATACTACAGAGATACAGCCACATCAATGTTCATAGCTGCTCAGGTCACAATAGCCAGATTGTGAAACCAACCTAGATGTCCTTCAATTGATGAATGGATAAAGAAACTGTGGTATATATATACAATGGAATATTACTCAGCCATAAAGAATGATAAAACTATGGCATTTGCAGGCAAATGGATGAAATTGGAGAATATCATGCTAAGTGAGATAAGTCAATCTCAGAAAACCAAAGGACGAATGATATTGCTAATAAGTGGATTATGACACATAATGGGGGGTGGGAGGGCTTAGTGTTAGGGTTATAGTTAGGGTTAGGGAGGGGGGCAAGAATGGGGGAAGGAAGGACTGTATAGAGGGAAAAGAGAGGTGGGAGGGGTTGGGGGGGAAGGGAAAAAATAACAGAATGATCAAAGAACATTTCCCTATGTAAATTTATGATTACACAAATGGTATGCCTTTACGCATGTACAGAGAAACAACATGTATCCCATTTGTTTACAATAAAATAAATAAATAAATAAAAGTATGACAAAAAAAAAAAAGAACACATTAAGATCTTTCAGTAAGGATATTTTAGTTTTAGTCTTTGTTTTGCTAAACTGACAGTTTACCTGGTTAAAGAATTCTAGGCCGATAGTTATTTTCCCTCAGACCTTTGAAGATATTCCTTTGCTTCTGGCTCTATCGATTCGTCTTCTCTGACTCTACTTGTTCTCCCTTCGCAGCAAGCCCTCTTTGCCTTTGGGAATTTGGAGAACGCTTGCTTCCGGGTTCTGCCGTTTCATCACAGTGTGACCGGTCCACCTCTAAGTTCATTTTTCCTGCTCAGGATTTATTGTACATCTTAAATCTAAGGCTCCATTCTCAGAAGGCCACTCGTGGCAGGGAGTGGGCAGCTGATATAGGCATTCTGTACCCAAGTATGGTGTGGAGGGTGTCCACACAGGGCAGCCAGCATGGGGCTGGAGCCTGTGCATGGCAGAGGGTGGTCCCCTTAGTGGAAGGGCAATTAGCGTGGGCTGGAAAAGCCTAAATGAGATAAGGAGGGCATCTGCATGGAAGCTAGGCTCAGAATGGGGTGCTGGAGTCAGAGAGGGTGAATAAAGCATGTATAAGGAAATAATGGTGGCAGAGATGAGGGATGGCCACATATAGGAAAACTGACTAAATAAGCGGATATGTCAAGAATAAGGGAAGTTTGATTTATTCTGTCAAAGAAGGGGGCTATGCCATGGAAAAGGAGAAAATGAGAAAGAACCTGCAGTGCTGGATTGGCACTGGCAGTATTGGTGTGAATTCATGGCTTTTAATATGTAAAAATACAAAGAAATTGTTATGGTTTGGATGTGAGGTATCCCCCAATGGCTCATGTGTAAGACAATGCAACACAGTTTAAAGGAGAAATGACTGGGTTATGACAGTCTTAACCCAATCAGTGAATTAATCCCCTGACAGGGTTGAGTGGTAACTGATGGTGGGTAGGGTGTGGCTGGAGGAGGTGGAAATTGGGCTGCAGTTTTGGGATATATATTTGTATCTGGCAAGTGGTGATCTCTCTCTCTCTCTCTCTCTCTCTGCTTCCTGGTCATCATGTGAGCTGTTTCCCTCCACCACACTCTTCTGCATGATGTTCAGCCTCACCTCGAGCCCAAGGAATGGAGCTGGGCTTCTATGGACTAAGACCTTTGAAACCAAGAGCCGCCAAAAAACTTTTCCTCCTCTACAATTGTTCTGGCTGGGTCTTCTAGTCATAGCAACAAAAAAGCTGACTAAAACATAAATATAAAGAAATGAAAATTAAACTTTTAAAAAAGTAAATGCTTAATGTATATGTGTGTATAAATGTTTTCAACTTTATATCTTTATAAACATGTGTATTACATATACAAGTGTATGCATATTGTTTCTGAGAGAGTCTTTGGGCAGTAACACATCAAGTAATAGGCATATCATCCAGATCTTTGCACGATTTTATTTTCTTTTTGGGTGCTGGGTTTGAACCCAGAGGTACTCTACCACTGAGCCACATCCTCTGCCCTTTATATTTTTAAATTTTGAGACAGGGTCTCACTAAGTTGCTGAGGCCAGGATCAAGCTTGCAATTCTGAAGCAGCCTCCTGAGTTGCTGAGAATAACAGGTGTGCACCACTCTGCCCTGCTCCCCAGAAGCTATTCTCATTTCAAGAGGAACCAGAGCTCCTTGGAGAGACATTAATTCTGGGGCTGGAAGGATGAGTTTAGCCTGCAGCATCTTGCTATGCTAGAAAGCAAGGTGGTACTCAGTGAACGATGGGTGACACATCAAGAGATGTAGAAGTCACCTGGAAGGGGGTCTCAATGGCCAACTCTGGAATAATTTCTAACATTCAAGTAAATAATGATAGTAACAGATTATCTATAATCCAGTGAAGAAAAGAGGAAATCATGAGTCCATTCTGACATAACTAAGAGAATAAATTTAAAGGTATTTATATAGTTTTAAAATGCCTTTCCACAAAAGCAAAGAAAAGGTAGTAACTTCAAAGGGAACCTTGGTAGACACTACCTTAACCAAGCAATCAAATTAATACTACCAGCAATGGGGCAAAATGAAATCATGCAATAATAAATACATGCAACACTTTTGTGATATTTCTGACAGATGTAAAACCTGAATCAAATCACAAGGAAACACTAGACAAACCCAACGGGGGCATTCTACAAAATAAGCAATCATTAAAACAGTTAAATCATGAAAGTCAAGGAAAGAATGTGGTACTGATCCAGGATGGAGACATTACAACTATTCAGCTATGATTCTGAACTTTGTCCAATAAAAATTATAATTGGAAAAATTAGCAAAATTTAAATGGGACTAAGAATTAGATGGTAGTAATATATCCCTGTTAATTTTCTGTATTGATGGTTGTTTTGTGGTTAAATTGGAGACTATTCTTATATGTGAGGGGGACTAGAGTCCTGTCCAGGGCCTCATCCTGAGAGGCGAGTGCTCTGCTCTGAGCTTCACCCCTTCAGCCCTATTTTCAGTATTATAATCTAGCAGGGAGTATATCAGTAACATTGTGACATGCCATTTAACTGAAAAGAATGTCAGAGAATGTGATAGAAAAAAAATTCAACCATTTTTATTCCTAAAGAAGGAACACTGGCTCTTCAACATCCAAACTTACTGTCTAGATGCATTAGGAAAATGTCAAAGAGTGAGAAATAGAGAAGTCCAGCTCAAGCTGAAAATGAAAATGGTGGGGCAGCATGACTTTAAAAAACAAACAGAACTTTGTCACCTCAGGAGAAGAAGGGCAACAGCAGGGTCCAGCATAATTTACACAATGAAGGTAAGTCAGGAAGAGTTTATGTTTAAATTTTTAGTTGAAAGGTAAGAGTGATACATTAATACAGAAAAATGATTTATAAAAGCAGTGCACTTCTAAATATACAACCTTTTAGGATGACTTTAATTACTCTGCTACAAAAACACTACATCTGGCATTAGTCTCAGTGTGAAGCTTTCGACAATAACAAGGTACTACAATTTGCCCCTTCTGCATCCACAAGAACTCCATTATTATTGCTCTTTTCAGGGATTGCTCAATCATATTCCACACATATCATTAGATCATGTAATTTGCTTTAAAAAGATTTAAGACACATGCTGAAAACCAGATAAGATTTAGTTCCTGTAACATATGGTTGTTAAAATTATCAAATTCCATTTGGGAATCAATCTCACAAAAGAGGTGAAAGACCTCTACAATGAGAACTACAGAACACTAAAGAAAGAAATTCAAGAAAACCTTAGAAGATGGAAAGATCTCCCATGTTCTTGGATAGGAAGAATTAATATTGTCAAAATGGCCATACTACCAAAAGTGCTATACAGATTCAATGCAATTCCAATTAAAATCCCAATGATGTACCTTACAGAAATAGAGCAAGAAATTATGAAATTCATCTGGAAGAATAAAAAACCCAGAATAGCTAAAGCAATCCTTGGCAGAAAGAGTGAAGCAGGGGGTATCGCAATACCAGATCTTCAACTCTACTACAAAGCAATAGTAACAAAAACAGCATGGTATTGGTACCAAAATAGAAAGGTGGATCAATGGTACAGAATAGAGGACACGGACACAAACCCAAATAAATACAATTTTCTCATACTAGACAAAGGGGCCAAAAATATGCAATGGAGAAAAGATAGCCTCTTCAACAAATGGTGCTGGGAGAATTGGAAATCCATATGCAACAGAATGAAACTAAACCCATATCTCTCACCATGCACGAAACTAAACTCAAAATGGATTAAGGATCTCGGAATCAGACCAGAGACCTTGCATCTTATAGAAGAAAAAGTGGGTCCAGAGCTTCAAAATGTCGGCTTAGGACCAGAGTTCCTTAACAGGACTCCCATAGCACAAGAAATAAAAGCAAGAATTAATAACTGGGATAGATTCAAACTAAAAAGCTTTCTCTCAGCAAAGGAAACTATCAGCAATGCAAAGAAAGAGCCTACAGAGTGGGAGAAAATCTTTGCCAATCATACTTCAGATAGAGCGCTAATCTCCAGAATCTATAAAGAACTCAAAAAACTCTACACCAAGAATGTAAATAATCCAACTGACAAATGGGCTAAGGAAATGAATAGACACTTCACAGAAGAAGATATACAAGCAATCAACAAACATATGGAAAAATGTTCAACATCTCTAGTAATAAGAGAAATGCAAATCAAAACCACCCTAAGATTCCATCTCACCCCAATTAGAATGGCAATTATCAAGAATACAAGCAACAACAGGTGTTGGTGAGGATGTGGGGAGAAAGGTACACTCTTACATTGCTGGTGGGGCTGCAAATTAGTGCAGCCACTCTGGAAAGCAGTGTGGAGATTCCTTAGAAAACTTGGAATGGAAACACCATTTGACCCAGCTATCCCACTCCTTGGCCTATACCCAAAGGACTTAAAATCAGCATATTACAGAGATACAGCCACATCAATGTTCATAGCTGCTCAGTTCACAATAGCCAGATTGTGGAACCAACCTAGATGTCCTTCAATTGATGAATGGATAAAGAAAATGTGGTATATATATACAATGGAATATTACTCAGCCATAAAGAATGATAAAACTATGGCATTTGCAGGCAAATGGATGAAATTGGAGAATATCATGCTAAGTGAGATAAGCCAATCTCAAAAAACCAAAGGAAGAATGATATCGCTAATAAGTGGATGATGACACATAATGGGGGGTGGGAAGGATTAGTGTTGGGGTTGGAGTTGGGTTTAGGGAGGGGGACAGGAATGGAGGAAGGAAGGACTGTATAGATGGAGGGGAAGGGTGGGAGGGGTGGGGGGGAAGGGAAAAAATGGCAGAATGAATCAAACAACATTACCCTATGTAAATTTATGATTACACAAATGGTATGCCTTTATGCCATGTACAGACAGAGAAACAACATGCATCCCATTTGTTTACAATAAAAAAAAAATTGAAAAAAAAAAAAAAAAAAAAACAAGAGGAGGGTGGTGAATGGGCTGCAGGTGGGGCTAATTCGGCATCCACTGCCTCCACAATGCTGATCCTGGGTGGAAGGCAGGCATGGTTAGAATAAATAGCTGGTTTAGACACTAAAAAAAAAAAAAAAAAAATTATCAAATTCCCCTCAAAAGGATGAATTTTTACCACTAAAAATATTCAAAATAATATGGCTCAAGGTCTGAAAACAACTCTAAAAATGTACTCATAAGAGTTTTCAAAATACAGTTATTACACACAATTGAACAATTATCTATTTTCTCAAACTGAAGATAATATTTAGATATGTACTTATATAGTATGTTCATAGTCTGTATCTAGTGTCTAAATATTCTTTGTATACATATACACATTTATTCAAATCAGTGCACATGTTTGTAATCACAGTTTTTAAATACTGCACAAGTACTTGAAGACCTATCCATGACAAAGGTAAATTTCATATTGGGAAACAAATAAGAAGTGTCTATTTAAAACTTCTGCCATCAAACCTGTCATCCTTCCCTGCTTGCTTACTGCTACAATGGAAGAAGTCTTTCTGTGTCCAAGTTTAATACGTTCCACCTGAGCTTGGGATCCTACCCAACTCCCCCCACTCTAGGGACCTCATTTTCCTGATATTTTTCAATTAGACCTTTCCCATGAGCAATGAGCATGCTCAGCCTTCTCCTGCCCTCATTCCATGCCCACTCCCCTTTCCTTCCTTAGCTGAATGACTTGAAGAAGTTGGCCACATTTGACATCTCGACTTCCACAGCTTTCACACATCCTTACCCATTGCACTCTGACTTCTGCCCCATCCTTTCACTAAAACTACCCTCAGAAGGCCACTGACCACTCATCTCTAGATCAAATGAAAACTCACTGACTTTTAATGACTTGATCACGCTCCTCCTGATGCCACATTACCCTGGATCTTGATCACGCCTACTCAGCCACCCTGGACCTTGATCACACCTGCTCAGCCTCCTTTAGAGAAACCTTTTTTTTGCGGGGGAGGGGCGTCTTTTAAGTGTTGGTGTTCTCCTGAGAGTTCCACCAAAGGCTTCCTCTCTTGTCCTCCTCTATAGACTCTCCTTGAGTGACATCAAATGGTCACAGACCTTTGACTACATGACTTCACTGGTGACTTGAAGCAGTTATCTCTAACCCAGGGCCTCTCCCTGCACATCTAATTTGTATATATGTGGTTAAAGCCTGTTAGGGTATCCACCCATCTCATGAAAGTCCTCTTTTTCTATAACGGTCTCTACTTTCACCAAGAGGATAACAGTTGTGGGTCCCCCAAAACCATGTCTGCACTATGTGACCTCTGTCCCCTCACTATAATAGACCAGCCACCTGCTCCCAACTGATCCAATCATATTTCAATCCCAGGAACTAAAAACTGGCAGTATACTTTTTTGTTTTTTTTTTTCAGTGCTGGGGATTGAACCCAGGGCCTTGTGCTTGCGAGGCATGCACTCTACCAACTGAGCTATCTTCCCAGCCTAGCAGTATACTTTTAACCATAAAACCTAGAAACCTAGTAACCTAATAATCTAGAAATTATATTCCTAAGTATAAACCAAGAGAAATAATAGTACTCATCTTCAAAAGATAAATATAAGAACATTCACAGCAGCCCTTTCCATAATAAGCCAAACTGGAAATTACATGAATCTTCAGCATCAGTACAATGAATAAATCATGGTATATTTATCAGATTGAACAGTGTAACAATGCCACACCGAGGTTTGCACAAACATAATAAGCAACAGATGGACACAAAAGAGTACACACTATAAAATTCCATTGAACCAGGCATGGTAGCACACATCTGCAATCCTGGTGACCTGGGACACTAAGGCAGGAGGGTTGCAAATTCAAGGGACAGCCTCAGCAACTTATCAAAACCCAGTCTGAATAAATAAATAAATAAATAAATAAATAAATAGGATTGGGAGGTAGCACAGCATGGTAAAGTGGTTCAATCCCCAGTATATGTGTATATGTGTGTGTGTGTGTGTGTGTGTGTGTGTGTGTGTGTATAGTTTCCATTTACATACATTTCCAAAACAGAGAAAAGTAAACTGTGGTGTCAGGAGGGTGGTTAAGCATGGAGAATGAGGGAGCCGCTAGGGTTCTGGTAATATTTTGTTTCTTGCTCTAGGTTCTAATCTGTGTGTGTGTGTGTGTGTGTTTGATACTAGGGATTGAACCCAGAAGTACTACAACTGAGCTACATCCTAGCCCTTTTTGTTTTTTATTTTGAGACAGGGTTCCACTAAGTTGTCCAGGCTGGCCTCAAACTTGCAATCCTCCTACTTCAGCCTCCCAAGTTACATATTACAGGTGTATGCACCGCACCCGGCTTGCCCTGGGTTCTAATAATATAGCAGGTTCATTTTGCAAAAGCTCATTAAACTGATGGATTATGCATTTCTTGTGTGAATGCTATATTTCAAGAGTTTCAGCTAAATTTGGCCTAGACTCTAGAACTGAGATTTAAATTATTCTTTGTGATAATTTTTTATAGTAATAGGATTAGGACAGGTATAATACAAGAAAGTATGGCAATAAAAGTGTAAAAAGGGCCCAGAGAAGAAATAGTTTAGGGAGGTACCTCTCAACTAAGAACACAGACCAATTTTTTGTTCCTAACATAATAATTCATTGTCAAGAATTACCTCAAAGAAAGGGAATCAGCACTTTGAGGTCTAGACAGATGGTGTGAACAAAGCTGTCTTCCTTGCTTTGATGCCTGGGTGTGTGAGATGATAGAAGGCTGAGAGTCTCATGGGGAAGCACAGTTGGTGACTCCATTCAAGTCATGCAAACCAATACATAAAATACTTTACATTTATGCCACTGCAGACATATCTAATGATACAGTCTCTAAAAACTTCTTTATAAAATATTATGTCCTAGTCAAATAAATGCAAAACTAAACAATTCAACTAGAAGCTTGAATTGTTTAAACTTATTTTTTAAACAGGTTATCTCTTCATTTTGGTAATTTCTAATGTTATAGCTCTATAATTTGACATTTCAGTTTGGATATCTTCCTAAAATATAATGTAAGTATTTCTATCTTATGTCTGTGCCTTACTTTATAACCTTATATTGTATTGTCTATAATTTGTTTCATAGTCATTATTTTGAAGTTTAAGCATCAAGGCCTGAGATTCACTTGGCCACCACACCCTGATACTGTTAAGATGGTATGATAAGAAAATTGGCAATAGAGCTGGTGGCATAGCTCAGTGTGGTAGAGCACTTGCCCAGTATGCGTGAGGCCCTGTTTAATCCCTAACACTACAAATGAACAGCAACAACAACAAAAAAAATGGTAATGACAGAAGATTTATAGGGAATAAAAAAAAAACACTAAAAAAATCATCCTTACTTAGTCACTTCTGAAAATAACTATACAAAAAACACACATCTTACAGTAAGATGCTCTTTTAGGTTAACTGGTGCTCAACGATTTTCTTAGGGGAAAAAAGGAAACTGATATAAAGATCTACTTAAACTTAGAAGAGATTTTTTTTAAAGGTGGTTCAATGAAACCATAATATGCAAAATAATGGCAACTAACCCAACATATAGTGGCAAAGTGCATATATGAGTGTGGGACCACAGTAGGAACAGGATGTGTGAGCCCTCAGCCAGTCATGAAAACAATATGACCTTGCATGCAAAAAAGATGCTAAGTGGTCCAGGGCAGATTACACACGCAATAGTCATTCAGAGGAGAAACAATTCACTGGACATGTTGGAGGTGACTGTGCTGGGCCTTCAAAGTCAGCGGCAAGGTATCAGGGTGGAGGATCAAAAGGGGCAAAGGATGGGAAGCAGACATTCCCAGTGAAGGTCTGCAGAGCCAAGCACTGATGGGTCTGATGAGGGAAAAGTTGATATAAAGTATTAGAGAAAACATAATTGAGTTCAATTTCGACCTATCGCAAGGCCAAAAGAGCTCAGTTTTTAGCAATATAAACTACTTTCAGTATAGTAAAACTTCATTAGATTTAGATGTCATTAATTTTGAATTTAACAAGATGTTTATTTTAATGAAATAAAAGATCAAAGGGCTTATAAAAGAAAGAATGGGGAAAATGAATTCTATCACAAGCTTTTTAATCTACTGAAGAGAAAGAGCATGGTGCAACAGAAAAACCCTACAGGGCATCAGGTCCCTGAAGCTTTTATCCCATAGGTTCTCATAGACTCTAGCTTTGTTCTCATGGCAAATCATATACCTTCTTTCAGTATCTGTTCAAGGGTATAATTAGGAGTTGTATAAGGTAAGTGACTTCAAATTTGTTTTTAAGTGTTGTGAAACCCTTGGATGTCTGAATGTATTCCTGTTCAGGAGGAGTACATGTTCAGACACACAGGAAGCTGCTCTGGAAGGCCACAGTCCCAGTGGCCACCCTTAAACCTCTCGATCCACTCTACCACATTCATCCCTCTAGTATGCAGACCAGAGCTACCTCCTCAGGAACACAGGCTATCCACCCCATAACTACAGATTTCTGAAGACTTTTCTAGTTTGAGATTAGGAATTTCTCTTATTAGATGCTATTATGCAGTAGTCAGTTGGTTAATGAGAAGAAAACTCACTGAGTACACAAACATACCTGAAACACTTAATTTTAACCCGAAATGTACAAACATTCATTCTTTTGCCAATATCTTTTCTTTGAGAGGGAATCAACCGACTGGTACTCTGCTGTAACCATATCCATAAGGCACCATCTGAAGTTTCCAGCCCTGTTTCTTTACAGAAAGATCTTTAAGACACTTGAGAATCACTGTGAGTTCAGAATTTTTCTAGGTTTTCAGAATTTGTGGTCTAGACAGATCTTGTCTTTCACTATTGGCTTGCCCACATCTAACTATACAATACACTTAAGTAACTCATATTTAACAAATTATCCTAAGTACCTGACTAATTTTCATAGAGATAACTCTTATATTTCTTTGGCTTATATGCAGTACTATTTAACTAAAGTACATAATTATAATAACAAATACAATTAATATAAATAGACTTGGGAATGAACAGTTGGTTCTTTGTAAGTGAACAATTCAACTGATGGCAGCAGCCTTAAGAATTCGGCATGCCTGTATGCTTTACAGATGGAAGGAGCAGTGTTAAGTGGAACTCTGTTAAAAGGAACTTCATCAAATGAGTGGTAGAGAACATTTTTACTTTACATAATTCTACCTAACTTAAGAACTTCAGGAACTTCCAGTTACAGGCAATTTTGTATAATTATACATTATGTTACTAATCAAATTTCTAAAGTACTAGGCTTCCAAGAGTCTTACTTATCAACATTTTACCAAGCATCAATGAATATATCCTAAAGTTATTATTTGTAAAAATCTTGGTTCCAAAACAGTCCCCGATAACCTGTCTCCTAATATTCACCCTGTGGGTAATACCTTCCCACAATGAATCAGGGCTGACACATGTGGCCAACATAATAGGAGTGATGGTGTGTGACTTCTGAGGCTCAGTCATGGGAGGCATGGCACCTTCATGGAGGTCTCTTGGATCACTCAGGGGGAAGCCAGCAGCCATATATCAGGATATTCAAGCAGTCCAGTGGAGAGGCCCACATTAAAAGGAGCTGAAACTTCTAGCTAACAGCCAGCCACATGGCCCTTCAGGAGACTATACCCCTAGGCAGCACCTGCAACCCATGAGACACTGAAGTAGAACCACCCAGCTAAGCTGCTTCCAAGTTGCTGCACCACAGAACTTTTGTACTGAGGAGAACCAGAATGCACAGGAAGTGCCTTCCTGCTGCTCCCCTCACGACCCCCTGGCAAAGCTGCTACTGTCAGCTGGCAAGGAGAAATGTTCACAGAGTCCAACTCCTATTCCACAAAGCAGGGCAAAGAAATGTAAATTTGGGTTGAGAGATAAAAAATTCATAAGTGGCACACTCCTGAAACCATACTTCCTCTTTTTTTCATCATCTACTTCATCCTACCTTTAAAAAATCACATAAGTCATACGTTGCATCCAAAGTGTTGTGTTTGTTTTTTGAAGAACTGGGGACTGGACTCAGAGACATTCTACCTCTCAGCCACATCCCAGTCCACTTTTAAATTTTTATTTTTGAGACAGGGTCTCACTAAGTTGCCCAGGCTAGCCTCAAATTTGTGATCCTCTTGCCTCAGCCTCTTGAGTAACTGGGATTACAGGTGTGTGTGCCACATCACATCCAGCTCCAAAGCATATTATGATGTTCAATACTTACCACTATAATTAGTATACATGCCACAAAAACTCAATTTCACTCTATTGTGCAATTTATTTTTCTGAGTAAAAAAAGAGCTATAGTGAGTTGAAGGAATATCACATTCCTATCTAGTTAATCAATATCTGGAGGAGTGAGCATGGAAAGAAGTATAATAGTTGAATAGAAAAACAAATTCCTAGAGTCCCAAATATACAAGTAGGTGATACCTATAAAATAGAAATGTGTCATTTATTATCAAAAATTGCACATCAGCCAGGTATTGGCTCATGCCAATAATCTCAGTGACTCAAGAGGCTGAGGCAAGGATTGTGAGTTTGAGTCCAGCCTGGACAATATTAGTAAGAATCTATTAAAAAAAATCTGTTGGGGGCTATGCCATGCGGACTACGCCAAGATGGTGCCTGGCAGCCAGCCAGAAGTTGTTTTGATCACATCGGTGGTGAGGAAGTCGGTTAGCATAGACACTCAGGTGCTTTATCATTGGCTGTATTCAAGAGAGTCCATGCACACAACACATGCACATGTGTTCCCGAGTGCTCTTGCTTGTGCCTGCTCATTTTGACCTTTGCTGTGATAGGGCAGCTGGCTCCTCACCTGATCTCAACTGGCGTGGCCCCACACTCCGCCTCCTGGAGGGAATATAAGCGGGCAGTCGGCAGAAGGTAAAAAGCAGCAGCTAGCAAAGAGAAGAAGCAGCTAGAAGAAAGCAGCAGCAGTAAGCAGAAGCAGCAGTGAGAAGAAACAGATCACAGATCGCAGTACGCGGGACGCATCACTAAGAAGCACCTCAGATATGACAGCACCTTGAGCACGCACCTTGAGTATGCACCTTTAGTTCACAGGATGCAGGACGCACCTCTAAGAAGAAGCAGCAGAACTCTAAGAAGAAATAGATCTATGATAAGCGTAGAAGCCTGTCTTTCTCTAAAACTTTCTCTATAAGCAAAACCTATCTTTCTCTCAAAGCTTCTCTTTCTCTAAAATCAAGCAAGCTTCTTTTCCTCTATGGGCTAGAGAATAAGCAAACAAGCAAGGAAGCAGCACAGGAATAGAAGTAGTTTATTTTCAATCCACCTCTGATAAATACCCGCGCAATTGTTGCTGCGGGCGGCGACAAAAATCCACAAATCTAGCACCTGTATGCAGTACTATACAGATCACGTGTGCACTCAGTTCTTACCGAGCAGAAATCACTTGCATAACTTGCTTCTTCTGAAAGAGTATCCTCTGTGACTTTTATACTAGTTCCCATCTGAGGAGCCACTGACCTCCAGAGATTGGATATCCAGACCAAAAAAAGTGAAGAGAATAAATTACCACATAAAGAATTAAAGGGAATCCTATATGCCATGAAGTCTGTGAAAAAGGACAGTCAGGAACTCTCCAAATAACAAGACAGAAGAGTCTAGGAAAAGCGATACAGACAATAAAGGGAAAAGGGACAACATGTGCAGTTGGAAAGTATATCATCTGACTGAAAATAACTCCAAGAAAATGATTACAGCATTTTGATTAAAAAAAAAAAAAAAAAAAAAAAAAAAAAGGAGCCATGTTCCTCAAATCAAATTTCCAGGGAACAGTCCAGTTTGGAGGACAGCTCTCACTTAAGTTCTTTAAAGTTCCCACCTCTCAGCTGGGTGCCATGTCAAACACCTGTAATCCCAGCAACTGGGAGGCTAAGACTGGAGGATAGTAGGTTAAAGGGCAGCCTGGGCAATTTAGAGAGAACCTGTCTGAAGATAAAATTAAAAAGGGACTGGGATTGTGGCTCAGTGGTACAATCCTTAGTAACACACACACACACACACACACACACACACAGATTTCCTGATATCACAGTAAATGGCATTAATTTGTATAATTAATGAGTGTTAATAATCATAAGTTCTCTGGACAGAATGAATTTTAACTTAGGGAGATCAAGAATGAAAGATGATCTCTTAGACCCTTTATAAACAGGGTCCACAAATGATTCTACTCTAACAAAAAGTTCCAACAGCTGCTCCAAATATTTCACACCTTGCTGGCTCTCCACTTTGCCCTGATATCCTTTGCTTTGAATGCCCTTCCTCCTAGACTCTAGTTCATCATAATCCTAATCACAGAGTCAAACAGAAGGAGTACAGACTTCAGACCCCAAATGCGTGGACTGGAGTCCTCCTCCTATTTGTAGAATGTGGGCCCACATTTTTAACCTTTCTGAATTTCACATTGTTTCTCTCCCTCAAGAAAATCTCATTCAGCAGAGGGGAAGAATCATTCTCTCCCCAATCAGTCCTTCACCCATCTCAGTAAATAGTACCACCCATCTGATCAAGCCCCAAACCAAGGAACCCTTCTTCACTCCTCTCTCTCTCTCAAACATACAATCCCTCAGCAAATGCCATCGACTCTACTTCCAAAATAAAGTACAAACTGTTCAAATTTCTTCCATTCCCACCAATTTCACCCTTATCTAAGTCACCACCATTTCTCTCTGGCTACTTTAATGACTGCCTAACTGGTTTCCTGCCCTCTACAATCTATGCACCGCATAATAGTTAATGTAATCTTATAAAAGCACACATTGAATCTTGTTAGGCCCTTGCTAAAAACTCAATCAATATCCTACCATTACCACTTAGAGGAAAATTTAAATAACTGCCCTGTCTGAACTCTGCTTGCCTGATTTCATTCTGTTTTTCTCTCCTTTACTCTGTGCTCTCTACGCACCCTGCCCTTCTAATGTGTACCTTATATACATTCTTAAATATGACTTCATTCCTGCTTGGGAACTCTGCACTTGCCATTTCCTCAGTGCAGAGTATCCGTCAATCAAGTCTTTGAACCACTGACTCCTTATATAATTCAGACCTTGCTCAAATGTGGCCTCCTCAAGTGTCTTCCCTAACTACCCAGCCAGTGCTCTTCTAGCCCCTTTCTATTTTCACGTTTTCCTACTTATCTCAATCTAAGATTAAATAGATTATTTCCCTTTTTTATCGAGCTCTCCCCACTAAAGCTTCAAGAGAGCAGAGATTTTTTTCTGTGTTTGCCACTTAATCTCCAGAGCCCGGACCATTCCTGGTACATGGTGGATGCTCATGAAAAAGTCTGCTGAGTGAATGAATGACTACTAAATATCTACAATATGAAGTGACAGCTCCTCTAACAAGATTTTGAGTAAGTGCTATGGAAGCACAAAGAGAAAGCCATGTATGTCCTAAACTGCTTGGTAGATTCCATTCGAGAAGTAAATCCTGTATTCTTTACATTCCCCTACATCATGCAACCTGCCACCTCATGCTCAGATCATTGAGATAATCTAATTCCTCTTTGACAACAAAAAATTAAACTGCGGATCCAAGATGGTGGACTAGAGGGTGACTGAAATTCCAGTCGCTTCAGAACCCAGGATTTAAGAAGGGGAGGCATTGATAGACTCGGACTAAAATAGAGCCAAGGGGTGAGTCTCCCCCACCGGGTGAAGCTCGGCCTGGGCGGTCGGCCCGGATAGGGGTGGCTTCTCAGAGCAGGGCAGGGCAGCTAGAATCTTCCCCAGGTAGCCCTGCTCCCTCCGGCGGTGTGCTCCTCCCACACGGCCAGCTTCTTGGAGCAGGCCCCCAAGTGAGAGCCTTTCTGCACAGAACCAGCTCCAAGTCCTGGAGCCAGCGGTGAGCTCTGGCCCGCAGGCAGCTTCAGGGACCAGGACAGGGCAGCCAGGGACTTCCCCAAGCAGCTCTGCTCCCTCCGGCGGGAGGCACCTTTCACGGCCAGCTTCTTGGAGTAGACCGCCCAGTGAAAGCCCTTCCGCACAGAGCCAGCTCCAAGCCCTGGAACCAGTAGTGGGCTAGGGCAGCTTTCTTCGGAAGCACAGCATTATCAAGTTCCTCCAAGACTTCAGGCTACTGAAGGTGGGGAGGTGATAAACTGGAAATCTACAGGGACACTATAAGCCAAGAGAGGAAATCTGCAATATCTCAGAGTCCCACTGACATCTGACCAATACGAGAAAACAAGGGAAGAAAATGTCCCAAACAAACCTAGATACTATATCAATAAAACCCAATGACAATCTTTGCCAATCATACTTCAGATAGAGCACTAATCTCCAGAATCTATAAAGAACTCAAAAAACTCTACACCAAGAATGCAAATAATCCAATCGACAAATGGGCTAAGGAAATGAATAGACACTTCACAGAAGATCTACATGCAATCAACAAACATATGGAAAAATGTTCAACATCTCTAGTAATAAGAGAAATGCAAATCAAAACCACCCTAAGATTCCATCTCACTCTAATTAGAATGGCGATTATCAAGAATACAAGCAACAACAGGTGTTGGCGAGGATGTGGGGAGAAAGGTACACTCATACATTGCTGGTGGGGCTGTAAACTAGTGCAGCCACTCTGGAAAGCAGTGTGGAGACTCCTTAGAAAACTTGAAATGGAACCACCATTTGACGCAGCTATCCCACTCCTTGGCCTATACCCAAAGGACTTAAAATCAGTATATTACAGAGATACAGCCACATCAATGTTCATAGCTGCTCAATTCACAATAGCCAGATTGTGGAACCAACCTAGATGTCCTTCAATTGATGAATGGATAAAGAAATTGTGGTATATATATATACAATGGAATATTACTCAGCCATAAAGAATGATAAAATTATGGCATTTGCAGGCAAATGGATGAAATTGGAGAATATCATGCTAAGTGAGATAAGCCAATCTCAAA